>NW_020230160.1:0-82738 GCF_003227715.2 Harpegnathos saltator | reverse complement strand
GTTACATCGATTCGATAATCCGCAAGGCACCTGAAACATAAAATATGATATTCTCGAACAGCGTTCCTCTCAGGATTTTCTTGTCCAAAGAAAGATCAATGATGCGATCGCAAATCTCGTGTATGTCATGTCAATAGAGACAGTTTGAATTCGGCGTAAGATTCTTGGAACAGACGTAAATAAGTATTGTGAAGTTTGAAGCGAGTCTCTCACAGGCATGCTTTGAAAACACGAGTTGTTTTCATTTTCGGCTAACGGACGACGCAGGCATCAACACTGATCGGCAAGGTGGGGGGTAACCGTGCCTTCCCGATTGTTCGGTTTCGTACGCTTATTATGACTCCGTGATTGCGGAAAGGACATTGCGCCTCGGGCCGACGAACGACGCGCATACCGCGACGCAGAGTAGTACGAGTATCGGTTAATACGCGTTTCTTTGTCCGAATCTTACTTGCGCGAGTGTTAGAGCTAGAGTCAGTGTCGTCGCCAGTGCTACGATGGAGTATCCGGGGGTGCTGCGACGGAGTAACCAGAAGGAGGACGTCGATCGAGAAGTCAGGATGGAGAGAGGACTTGGAGCGCGCCGAGAGACGTGCCGAGGACAGCGATACATCATGTATGGTATTCGAGGTACCTCGAGTAATTATTATTACGCAGGATTTTTCTGATTTTAACGGACCTTACTCGAAGTAAGGACATACCCGAGTCGAAATTAGATCAGCATTCATAGTTTATCATATTTAAAAATGATAAAATAGCTTGAGATTTGATTATTCGTTAACCTAATTTCACGTAACATGAGTTCTACTTTTCTTTTCTCATAAAATATGAATGTCTATTCAAGCAAGGTTGTTGAGGCAAGCTAAGGTTTATGAATACAAATTTTTAATTATGTTCTCAATAAAAAGTTGCACATAATTTAGAAAACTATGAGTAATGATCTTAGAATTGATATAAATTTTACAAGTGTTGATTTTTATTCGTCTAATAATGCTCAGATTGCTGTTTTCGTTTAGAATCTGCTAGAATGTCCGTTTCTCATTCTTGTTTATCTTTCTTATTGTACCGAATCTGAATTAAAATCTCTATTAGTGAAACAGCATTATTAGGACATAACCGTTGTCTTTGCCTTTGCAGCTTCAGCTCTTTTGAGAGCTACAATTCTCATCATTCTCATTAGAAAAAAGAAAAGAAAAAAAAGAGAAGAAAAAAGGAAAAAAGAACTTTAAGAATGATGAGAATAAAAAGTGTTTTTCATCTCCCATTTCCTCTAATTCTTATATGATTATTTAATCCTTATATATTTATCTCACGCGCAGTTCTAACAAAGGCAGTTCTATTTACGTTTTTATCTTTGTTCTCTTTCTTGCGCTGTTAAGCGAATATATAATCAACATCAACAAAAATTGCTCATTTAAATTAAGAATATAAGGATTAAGTACATATACATTATCGAGATAAACGAGTATTAAATAACTGCGGAATACATCGCTGTTGAAGACTCATCATGGGCGAGACTGCGAGAGTAGCCAGATGTAACGTTCAGGTAGGACAAAGCTTGTTCACTATTGCGCATCTAGATATTCTGCATTGATTTTTTCAAATTGGATGCAATTTGCAGGATCAATGTAGAATTAATATTTCGACTCGGGAAAGACTTTTTTTTTATCAAATCCTAACTTGTAGAAAATATCGATTTGAATGTCGGCAAGAAAAAAACGGAGATACTTTTGTTAGATATTTGACAAAACGCCGGATCGGTATTTATCCAACGCTTAAAAAATAACACGGAGAACGTTTTAGTTGGATGAATAAATTTTCGTTACTTTCCGCTTGCGGTTTTCGATCGTTAGTGGCGATTCAGGACAAAGAGAGGAGAGCGAGAAAGAGAGAGAAACGTCTTGCCAGGATTTCTGCAGGTCCATTTCGACAGATTCGGTATTAAAATATTAGACGTAGAAAAAGTAAGAATGAAAAATTTTTTATATTAGTTAGTACAGAAAGTCCGACGTACTTTTGTCAAATAGAGATGAGTAAAATTTTCGACAAGTTAGGACTAGGATAGAGAAAACGTAAATCTTTTGCGACGATGGAATTAAACAGCAATATAAATTTTGATTTACGATATTAATCGATATTCGATTTCCTGTTCTGATTTACCTTTTCATTTCTCTATAACAGAAGAAAAAATTAATACGAATCGTTCGTTTATATATCCGAGTTAATTTGTTGAATAAATTAGAGGGGCAAGTACCTGAAAAATGAGAACGAATTGTCATTGCACTTGGACAATCTTCTGACACTGATTTATGGTATTGATCGATATTCGATTTTCGGTACTGATTTACTTTTCATTTCTCTACAAGAAAAAAATGGATGCGACTCGTTCATTTATCCGCGTTAATTTGATGAATAAATTAAATATTGATCGGTCTTCAATTTTCGTACTGATTCTCTCTATTTCTTTATAAGATAAGAAAAATTGATACGAATCATTCGTTTATTCGAGTTAATTTGTTGAGTAAATTAGATGGATAAATACCTGAAAAATGAGAACAAATTGTCATTGTACTTGGACAATTTTCTGACACTGATTTACGATATTGATCGATATTCGATTTTCGGTACTGATTTAATCTTTCATTTCTCTATAAGAAAAAAATTCATACGAATCGTTCATTTATCCGCGTTAATTGATGAATAAATTAAATATTGATCAGTCTTCAATTTTCGGTACTGACTGATTCTCTAATTTCTTTATAATAGAATAAAAATTGATACGAAACGTTCTTTTATCCGACTTAATTTGTTGTAAATTAGTGGGGTAAGTACATGCAAGATGAAAACAACTTGTCATTGCATTGGACAATTTTCTTGACATTTTTTAATGATATTGATCAGTCTTCAGTTTTCGGTACTGATTTATTTTCTCATTTTTTTATCAGACAAGAAAAATTGATACGAATCGTTCGTTTATCTGAGTTTATCTGAGTATCTTTGTTGAATAGGATTAGAGGGGTATGTACCTGAAAAATAAGAACAAATTGTCATGGCACTTGGACAATTTTCTGACACTGATTTATGATATTAATCAATATTCAATTTTCGGTACTGATTTACTTTTTCATTGTACAATAAGAAAGAAAAAATTGATACGAATCGTTCATTTATCTGCGTTAATTTGATGAATAAATTAAATATTGATCGTGCACGATGGGGGGAGAGGGAGAGAGATGGGTATAGGTGATAGAATGATACTAGGAGAGGGGGATGAGAGAGGGGGAGGAGTGGAGGGGGCGAGAAGGAGGAGGAGGAGGTATAAAGGGATGAGAGAGAGAGGGGGGGAGAGGGGGAGAGAGAGAGAAGGAGAGAGAGAGAGGAGAGGAGAAGGGGAGAGAGAAAGGAGAAGAAGAGAGAAGTATCGATTTTCGATACTGATTTACTCTTTTATATGCTCTTATGAAGAGAAAGAAAAAATTGATTACGAATCGTTATTATTCGCGATTTTTTTTTCCTTTATTATATATAAGTGTCCATAGGACGATTAAATATTCGAATACATGTTGGCCGTATCAAAGTCTCCTCTATAATAAACGATTTGATACGTCTGAAGACGGCATGGATGTATCGTTGCCCGCATCGCATTCCCTTCTTCCTGCTTCCCTGTATAAAATGTCGAATTGAAACGTATTAAAAAGTATTGACATTTTGAATATGTCTGAATTCTGAATCTTTTTGACCCGAAGAAAAGGATTGAAAAGTATTAGTTTCCATTAAATTTTACTGCGCTAAATGCGAGACGGTCTCTTTCGCCCGGTGCCTCACCAGAGAAATTTCTCTGGTGCGCTAAATCCCGTCCATCAGCCATCAGTCTTTGTAGTATATCTCGTCGGTGCATAAGGTTTATATTATTTGTACATACATATTTTGAAACATTTTCTTTGGATATTATATCAAACGGATTTTGCGTGTCACGTAATATCCTTAATTCGGACTACACGGACATTATTATTTTGATCATTTTGATTTCTTTGGTATTCATTGAATTATCCAGGACGTGCAACTGCCATGTTGAGCGACTCAATTGTCGTGTGAAATATTTCGATTTTCACAAATTCATATAAAATTTTTCATTTTTCACTGATTCACAGAAGTCTTTCACTTTTTACTAGTTCACGCTAGGGAAAAGATTCATGATCGATGCCCGAGCAGCTGCAACGCTTTTCGAATCATCTATGTCGGCGCGCTTTTACTCCTCAGATTTCTGTCATTAATAACTCGATAATTATGCGAATCTCGCAAAATGGTGTGGGACTTTTTATGTTTGTCTTAACCCAATCTACCCTTACACTTCGGGTTGGCAGTTAATTACCGGACACTTCGTATGATCTTCATGATATTAATCATACACAATGTCAATTCTTTTTTTTGCACATGTTAATATGTTAATTCATTTATAAACGCGTAACAAAGTGCGAGACCGTGCTTGTCAAGTACGTCATGGTTACGTACGTTATGGTTGTAGCTTGGACATAAACCGCCTAAAAATGGATGTAGCACGGACTGCCACCACATACAGGTTTTACTGCCGAAACCTGAAAGTGGATGTAGCCTCGTAGTTATCCTCTCAAAATGGATGCAGATGGCGCCCTTTCCCAGTGCGGAAATTCGGTCGAAAACACTGTGTTAGCCGTTCTTAGGTTCCTATTTGGAATAAGTGATTTATAGTAAATTTGAGAAACAAACATGTCTTTAGCAGACGAGCTTCTTGCTGATCTTGAAGAAAATGATGACTCTGACGTTCCTATGGAAGAACCGGAGCCGAAGTTTATCCCGACTTCGGTATCCAAAGTCATAGAAGAAGGTTAGGTTTAAGATATTTCACAATTTTATTTTACATTTTATCAAGAGAAATTAATTATCAATGTTACACATTCAAAATAAAATTTTATAGTTCGTTATTTCTCCTTGCAGAAATAAAAGTAGCCTCTGTGCGAGAGTTAGCTAAGTTACGAGACTCAGAACAGTTGCAGAAAGTGATATCACAGATTGAAAAGTACAGCAAAGTACCCAGAAAGTCAGCCGATATTATAGGACCTGTAGAATCAGATCCAGAATATCAGTTGATAGTTGAAGCTAATAATATGGCTGTAGACATTGATGATGAAATAGGTAAGTAACTGTAGTTGATTATGTATATACTTTTCCTTTATGAACTAATAAATACTAACTGATATTTTTCAGCTACTATTCATAGATTTACAAGAGATAAGTATTCAAAAAGGTTCCCAGAATTGGAATCTTTGGTAGTAGGACCATTAGAATATGTAATGACCGTTAGGGAATTGGGCAATGATTTGGACAGGGCAAAAAATAATGAGATTTTGCAACAGTTTCTTACACAGGCAACAATTATGGTAGTATCTGTGACTGCATCAACAACTCAAGGGTAATTTTCAAATATTAATCTTTATAATTATTGTATATAAATATTTGTGTATGAGTATATGTAAATATATAAATTTTACTTCTACCATTATATATATATCTGTACATTTATATTATAGCCAGTTGCTGACAGAAGAAGAAAAGGAAGCTATTTGTGAAGCATGTGACATGGCAGTAGAATTGAATAATTGTAAATTAAAGATATTTGAATATGTAGAAAGTAGAATGGCATTTATTGCACCAAATCTGTCGATAATTGTCGGTGCATCGACGGCTGCTAAGATTATGGGTATGTAAAATTATATCACACGAATTGAAATACAAAATTTTATTGTATGATATTTTTTTTATTCAGGTGTCGCAGGTGGTCTGACAAAACTTTCCAAGATGCCAGCGTGTAATGTTCTAGTCCTGGGATCCCAGAAAACCACACTCTCTGGATTTTCGCAAGTCACCACTCTGCCTCATACAGGCTTCATATACTATTCTGATATTGTACAAGAGACACCTCCTGTAAGATTATCTTTTGTATAATAAGTATAACGAAGAAATCCTAAAAACTAACATAACGACGTTGCAGGATTTGCGGCCGGAAAGCGGCAAGACTGGTAGCTGCTAAAAGCATGTTGGCAGCCAGAGTGGATGCCTGCCATGAGAGCACGGACGGCCACGTCGGACAGATGCTGCGCGAGGAGATTGAGAAGAAGCTGGACAAGTTGCAGGAGCCACCGCCCGTGAAGTTCGTGAAGCCGCTGCCGAAGCCAATCGACCCTGGCCGGAAGAAACGTGGTGGCAAAACGCGTCCGTAAGATGAAGGAACGTTATGCGATTACGGAATTCAGGAAACACGCCAACAGGATGAATTTCGCGGACGTAAGTTATTGCAACGTACAATCATGTACATTAAATTCTTTGCATTTTGCGATATTTAACAATGGCTAAGAGACACGTTTGTTTAACTGCAGATCGAGAATGACGCTTATCAAGAGGACCTGGGCTACTCGCGAGGTACAATCGGCCAAGGCCGGCACGGGGCGAATCAGGTTACCACAGATCGACGAGAAGACGAAGGTCAGAATATCAAAGACATTGCAGAAGAATCTGCAGAAGCAGCAGCAATGGGGAGGCAGTACCACCGTCAAGAAACAAGTCTCTGGCACCGCCTCCAGTGTAGCTTTTACTCCTTTACAGGTTCATATCTATGATTCTTTAAACAGTAATTATGTAATGTAAAATGTAACTAAGATAACACGTTCAAAACTTTATTTTTATTATGACGACTTGCAGGGTCTCGAAATTGTCAATCCACAAGCTGCGGAGAAAAAGGTGAACGAGGCAAACGCAAAATACTTCTCCAATACAGCCGGTTTCCTGAAAGTCAAGAAAACGTAGAGAAGAAATGTCTAATGTAAAAATAAGCAAGAGGAAATCATTGTGTATTTATTATCCTGACTATATGAATTTAGGTACTCAGTTATCTTTTTTATTCTTAGCGCGCGTGCGCGTGTAGTTTTTAATTATTTATATTAGTCTGGTAAAAACAAGCGTGGAGGAAACGGATGAGATGTGTGAAAAGAGAGATAGGTAATTACGAAAGGAACGTATGTTGATATAATTCCACGTCCTGTTCTTTAATCATCTTCAATAAATATCTCGACGTTGTCATCGACCACTTCGTTCGTTTCCTTCAAAACGGGTTTGATCATCGACTCGTACCACTCTGTTTCTGCCTTCGCCAAGCACCGACGTCTACGAGTAAACGCGTTATTAAAGATTGATTAAAAGAAGAACGAATAAGATGATTATTAATTTGTCTTGATGCTCACATATTACTGTAGTTATCCCGCGGTTTTCTCGTGGGATTCCAACCAGACACTGGCTTCTCATTGGCTAACATCAAGCCGCGAATGCAGTACAGAAGCGCAACTTTACCTAAGTTACGATCCTGTAGAAAAATTGAAAATTCAAGAGGACATTTAAAGCAGCAAATTCGACGTTCCAATTAAACTCACCCGCCATTCGGAATTCAAAACGTCACCTAAGCTTAAGATATCAGAGGCCATCGTGGCTTCCTCTATAGTTCTTATAGTGTTCAGATAATTTTCTTGAAGAAATTGAACGAATATCACCGCTTGCGACTGGAAGAAGCCGGTTATCTCTTCGGGATCATGTGCAAACTTGCACGGATTATCTGGGTCCCCTAGAATTACAAGTTGCAGTCGATTCACAAAAAGTAAAAAAATACAATTCGATCTGCAAGTCGAAGTGTAAAATTGAATTACTTTTTGGATTAATGACCCTTCCGACGCCATGCAGCAAACCCAAGGTTTCCTCCCGTACTCCACACTCGTTCTTCGACCATCGTTCAGGCACTAACAACCGTAAAAATAATGCCGAGAAGTTCTCTGAGGTTGATCGTTTTAATTTATAAGGAATATACCTCTGAGAGAAATAAAAATAAGATTTAACATGGCACTGCGTACATCGCCGATACTATTGGACAACGTCTCGTCGATGTGCTGCTGGGAAATATGCAGCATGTCGCTGGCGATGGAGTTCAGTATACCGGACACGCGTTTCATCACGTTTTTCATCGCCGTCTGTGTGACCGCGTTCACGCTACACCGATAAATCATAATTACGATTGAAATTATATGTACATGTGAAATTATATATAGTAGATTGATAATCTTTAATTACCAAGTCCACCAAGAAGGATGACGATTTACTCACTTAATGAAATCAATACCAAACTTTTCTCTTATAGTTGGAGCAAACAAGGTCTGCACCAGCCTTGAGTTACTAGCCTCCGTGCACACGAATATTATAGGCTCCCTACCTATTTGGAAATATTTTCTACAAGAAGATACTCGTCAAAAATGTCACAAACTCTGAAAAAGTTTAAATAGCTGCGTTAAATGATTTATATAAAATATTACTTACTCCAGAAGTGAGAAGAAACTTTTGTGGTCCTCTTGATAGACATTTGGAAGGTCTTTAATGAGAAGTAACTGCTTGGAACACGTACCGAGTACTGTGTGATACCGTGTCGCGCGAATTAAATGGTCCTCAAACCGGTCTCCTTGTCGCATCACGCGTTCTAAGATTTAAGACTTTACTAAATAAAACTCATTCAATATTACTTTCTATCTTGTACTAAACAATGTAGTATTTATTGTTATTACTGTTTTCATCCTCAACTGGATCAAGTGGGGTAATCCATTCGATGATGTCGAATTTATGTTCCTGAGCAAGCAGTTTTATAGCTGCTGTTTTGCCACAACCAGAAGGACCAGAAAGGACTAGCATGGAAGGCTGTGCCTTCGAAGTTCTATACCGAAGCCAAACAGAAATTTCATTTTGCTTTTGCTTGCTGATTGCCAAGTCAGAGAGCTTACGTGGCTCACACGCTTCAAGCAGTTTAGATAAACTGGTCTCATGTCTCCGTTGAGATTTATTTTGCGTAAATGACCTGTCCAATATATCATTCTCTAATGCTACTGAACTAGTACGCTTTACCACAGGCTTATTTATGACGGCACTGTCGAATGATGGCACACACCAGCTATTTTTCTAACAAGAAAATAATCGGGAAACAATTATATTAAAATATAATGTATAAAATACTTAATATCATTAATATTCACACAGGATATGACAATGCAAGCTAAAGCTAATTCAGTTAATTAAAATAACATATAATTTACAAATCACAAAATAATATTCACATACAAAACAATAATATAAACTTATTTTCATGTATAAATTGGTCATCTTTATTTTATTTACCAACCCTATATATAATAAATATAATAAATATAATAAATCAGAATTAATTATTGAGTTTTTATGAATATTGTTTTTTCAAAAAAACATTTATTGTTTTAAATGAAATGTTTGTTGGCCATTACGTCTTATATGTTACGTTAGTTTGTATTATGTTAATTTAGGTTATGTTACGATATATCCATAGAATTCTCAAAATGATTTTTATACATATATATTTTTTATATGTTAACGTACTTTTGAACATGCCATGATTCTTCTTGATAAATCGTCACATTGTAATAAAATTTTACACTTTTTTATAAATTTGATCGTTCTCTTCTTTAATCTTACTTATCCTTGTGCCAGGATTTTGAGTGTAATGATATACGTCAAAATCGTATATATACTAATATATTTTTTTTTTAACAAAAATAAGATTATAACTCATAAGTTTAAAAATAAGTTTTGAAAATAACAAAATATTTATAATATTGCGCGTAAGAAAAGTTATTAACATTTTTTAAATATTTTTATATAGTTAATTTTATTTTTAAATAATTTTTTTTCCATTTTTTGTTTTTGCCTATTTGCCCTTTCGATAATTTTAATCAGGGAGAGAAATATATCAGCATTCTCATATTAATAAAGTTGTTTAAAACAATAATGTAAACTTATTTTCATGTATAAATTGGTCATCTTTATTTTATTTACCAACCCTATGCATGATGTAAAAATATTATTGTCTTTGATTCAACATCTCTGTTATAAGATATAGCTTTTAATACAATGCAAAATCTTAAACTTAAAATATACATAAATAAGTATTAGTTGTCACAGTGATATATAATTTACATATAATTATTTATCTATTTCATTGTAAAATCGGTGATGAAATGAATCGATACTCCCGATTAATTCAATTTTTAAACAAAGATCAAATATTTAATATAGCATCAATAGTGCTAGTCAATATGTAATTGCTATAATGCAATTATGATCAAGTGAACAATGACTGAATATGGATTGATATTTATTAATCATATCTTCTTTCTAATTCTTACTGTGTTTTTATCTTGAATTCTGTTTTCCAATATATTTAATTTCAACACTTCAACAGTTTGAACACTTTCTCTTCGATATAGTTTTGAATGTAGCTGATAATCCAAGAGAGAACTTATTTTTAATAAATTTCAGAACTTCTTTCATCGAACTATTAGTTATGTACTGAATTACATTGGAGAAAAAATATTCAAACCGTTTTGAAATTTAATATATTAACGCTTTTACCGCTCGTTATTCGACCCTATTTGTTTACGTTCGGATTATCTTTTCTCTGAATATCAAATGGCACATACATATCAAAATGACTGTGGTATTTTTCGCATGTATCGCATATTTGAGTCTGACAGTAAAAGGGATGAATCATATACTAAATTGAATCACATAACTATTATTTTATGTTTACTTTTCCAATGTAAAAGTTTATGATGGTAGAAATTTATACAGGATCCGGCATGGATTTAATTTTTCTCATTTTTTTTCACTTATTACTTTTCCTCACATTTTTAGAAAAACTCATTTTTCTCACTTTTTCTAACTCTGGGCTTCTTGATTCCTCGCATGAGTACGATTCAGTTATTAGAAAAAGTGAGAAAAGTGAATTTTTTCCAAAAAAATGAGAAAAAGTATTAAGGGGTCAGGGGTAGTCAGAATTTTCAAAAAATCGATTTTTTTGCATTTTCTTGAAGTATGATGTCTTGAAAATATTACCTGAAAATTTCAAGTCAATCCAACGAATAGTTTTTGAGATATCCTACATTTACTGAAGGGCTTTCTGACCCTCGACGGCAGGTAGCTGGCAGCAGCTGCAAATAACCGGTTTCAACCGGCATAAAGGATTAGGGGTAGTAGTCAGAGGCGTGAAAAAATGAATATTTTAAATAATTTATTTTTGACAGTAAATTTATTTTATAAAACTAATAATACAGAGTTATTATTTATGTTTTAACTTTACTTGACTGAATGATTTTTTTTGTTTCATTGATTTTAGATGAACCAGTAAAATGTTCTGATGGTCACCGCAAAACACTACTTGTGGAACGGCATCCAACAAAGATGGCGATAACTTCATCTACAATTAATATTTTTTTTTTGAAATTTTGGTCAAGTAGAGTTAAAACATAATATAATAACTCTGTATTATTAGTTTTATAAAATAAATTTAATTACTGTCAAAAATAAATTATTTAAAATACTCATTTTTTCACGCCTCTGACTACCCCTAACCCCTTAAATGAAAAAAAAGTGAGAAAAATAAATCGAATCTATGTTTGTTTATATTGCAAGATTAAAAATAAAATGCGGATACTGCTTAACATTGCTGTAAATTTCTCAAACATCACATAAAATGTAATCGCAATATGTTGATATGTATGTTAATTATACATTCATGAATTAATAGTGCCTAGAATATAATCAACATAATTATCTTTAAACGAAACATGAAACTTGGAGAAAGAGCCTCGTACATGAAATTCAATGATCACGGAATTCTCCTACAGTATTGAACAACACGATAACAATTATTTATACACCGCGATTATGCTATTTTTGTAAAAAAATAATATATTCATCATATAAGCCTTTATTTAGTTTCATGCATTATGAGCAAGAAATAGTAAACTACAATGAGAAGTAGCACTTGAATGAAGTCTTTTATGTAATTGTATCATCGTCAAAGCTTATGGCGTCGCGATATTACCAGGACTAACTCGGTACTTCGCTCATCGTTTTAAAAGATTGCGAGAAAATCACATGTTAGAAAATAAGTTAAGCTGATTTGTCTTATCGTTCAAGTAAAAAACTTATTAATTTCATTTAAAAAAATATTGAACTTTTTTCGTAAGAGCAACAAAATTAAAAACACATTACATATATTTTTTATACAAATTTATACATCTTCTGTCTAATATAAAATCAAGTTTTCTAAACAAATTTTTGATATTAAACCATATTTAAACAATTAACTATACATAATGATCGAAATGTACGACTAGGTGTAGGAATTGCGAAAGGGATTACGTGAATAATGCCAGTACTGATTATCGCGCGATAATTCAACTATAGTTCTTTCATCCACTAGGATGAAAAGTCAAGTGGCTTCGTGAAACGTGTGATTACTGTCGATCGACCTGGCGTTCTGACAAATTGAATTGAATTCAATTTTCAGATTTTGACGGAAATTGTGCTTCTCTATGCCTCGAGTTACTGCTCAGCTCCAGACGTCACTGGAATATCGTTTCTGTGAGTCCATCTTTTTAATATAATCCATAGCATCGAGTTCTGACATGTTTCCTCGTTCCATCACCACCTTGAGTAATATATTATGCACGTCGCGCGCCATATTTCTCGCATCTCTGAAGAGAAGATAAAAATATTTTAGAAACGAAGAAATGGAATTCGAAAAATGATTATATATTGCAGCGGAAAGATCATAAATTGCGACTAACCCGCAAATGTAAATGTGTCCGTTTTGTTCGCCGATCACTCGCCATATTTCTTCCTTGTTCTTCTCGAGCAAGTGTGTGACGTAAACTTTCTGAGGTTGTTCTCGGCTAAAGGCAGTGTGTAACGTTAACGTTCCGTTCTCTACATATTGTGCCAACTCATCGTGATATAGAAAATCTTCCTTGCTTCTTCTGCAGCCGAAGTAGAGTATCGTGTCGCCTACTTCTTTACCTGAGGAAGTAGACATTGAGGACATTGGTGTTTCGCATCACAAAATCAAGAACGTCGTAGCGTGAGATAATGAAAATCTATACATTTTTTTTACATGCCTCGCATATTATGTAATCAGTTTCTTACCTTCCTTCCTCGCCAAGTCGCGTTCTTGTATGAAGCCTCTGAATGGTGCTAAACCAGTGCCTGGTCCGACCATAATGATAGGAGTGGAGGTACGTATGGGCAAACGGAATTGAGACTTCCTTACAAAGATCGGGACGAGGCAAGGTGGATCGGAGGGATGTTTTTCCTTTAACCAGCTGGTCGTGACGCCCTTGTTTATCCTACCAGTCGGAGTCTTGTACTCTACTACCACTGCCGTGATGTGGATCGAGGTCGGATGAAGCTACGAGGTGAGAATTGTTGTTTTCATAAAGTCTAGTCGAGACGATCATTTTCTGAGGGAAATCTCATTTTCAGATTCAGCTAAGTACCTTCGGGGATGAGGATATGGAGTAGTATCGGCATTGTAATCGCGGCAGGATTTCGCAGAGATGATCCAAAGGTGGCTTCAAGCTGGGAATGTCCTCCAGGATATGCACGATATTGCGATTCTCTTGAACTATCCACTGTTGATAAGCTGCCTTGCCTTCTACAGTGGTGGACGCCATCAATTTGAGTTTCTCCTTGTCCGTGGGTTCAGTAGCATACTCGGCCAATTCCTTGAGGATATGTGTACGTGGGTTGCTAGTGATGTCCAAATAATGTGTCAACGCTGTCCTGTAGCTGCAAGGACAAGGGAACGGATGCTTCTTCGAAGACTCCTCTGCCAAGGAAGCGGCGAATTAGTCGAAGGCAAAACAGTAAACGGATAATAACGGTAACAAAGCAAACTTACCGTCCGTATTTGTAAGGGTGATGACAGTGTCCAAGTCGACGTCACACTGTTCGCCGATTTTATTAACCAGTTCCGCATTGTTAACAGGATAAACAGCCAGATGATCGCCAGTATCGTAACGCATTTTGGAGCCTTCGATGTCGAACTCGATGTGCATACAGGATCTCTCAGATGTCGGGCCGTGCAGCTCGCGATTGACCTTAACTGGAGCCAAGAAAGGATTCTTCGCGTCGAACGGCCTACAGACGGAACAAAGGTATGCTGAAAAATGTGAAGGAACATCGTCTGATGTATTCGACGTGGATGAGTGGCAACTTACGCTCTTTGGTTTTGGAAGGAATGTAGACGAGCTATCTCTCCATTGTAAATTCGATCAGCTGGTAAATCCACGTGTTCCGTGAGTTTGTATTGCCTGATGCTGACATCTTCACCAGCTCCCTCAATGCCGAAGAATTCGCAGACGGCTGGCCAAAACTTATCTTTCCATGTGATGAAATCATCTTCGATACTGCAACAACAAACATGAGTTATTGTGAAATCTCATAAATCAAGAGTGAGTAAAACAATAACAGTTTATTTACAAGAATTAAGTGACAAGAACACATATTGAAACAAGATAAAATTAATTCGCGAGAACTTACTTAGCATCGTCGTCTCCGAGACCCAGTTCGAATACACGTGTAGCACCCAGCTGCTCCAGTCTGTGATCCATATGTATGGCAACTTCGTTGTAATGCTCATAGGTCTTATTCCCAAGTCCGAACACCTAAAAATAAACAAAAATAGGCAAGTTGAGCAGACGTCAGTTCGCCATTTGAATTTCAAACGTTCGATATCTCGTACTCGAGTGATAAATCAAGTGATGACACCTCGCGATACCTCAAACGGCGGATGCAGCATGGCGCTATGCTGTGTCGACGTCGTTTTTACGTTAATGCAGTGCCGCTGCAAGAGCAGGAGACGGAGCAGTCGGTCGCATGTTTTGATATTCATGCTTTTACGTCATACATCGTTATGACGTGAATCAACAAAGAAATCAAGCACTCAACTCATTGAATACTTGTCGGCCGACCTTGTGTCACCATACATATCTTCATTTCTTGTCCCGCAACCTTGATTTTGCACATAATCCCCTTGCGTGAACATCGTGCGTGACTGCTCCGACTCGGCCTTATATAATGCTCGGCCAGTAGCGTAACAAAAGAGGGGGGAAGGAAGAAGGTAATCCCAAAGTCTACGACCTCTGGCACAAAAATAAGCAAAAAAGGGAAGTAGGAAGAGACGAGTGGAATAAAAATAGAAAGGATGGAATATTTTAACCGCTGATAAATCATAGATGACCAATGGCTGCGTTCAGAAAACACAACGGTTACACAACGGTTGAGTAATTCGTCAACGTTATTGGTCTGAATGTAAGGATCTAACAGTAAGGACCAATAGTTACTAAGCGCTCAGTGAGCGCTTTGTTTTCTGAACGCAACCAATGAATCGATCTTGAAGGCTTAGCATTTTTTCTTCCTCGAAGAAAAAGAAAAATATAAACGTACCCGCCGTTATCATTGTGTCGAAGATTACGAAGATAAAATTAAAGACGAGAGGTAAGATAATGGAGTAAGATCGAGCAGCACGTCCCGTAACGAATAATGGCTGCGTTCAGAAAACACACAACGGTTATACAACGGTTGAGTAATTCGTCAACGTCATTGGTCTGAATGTAAGGATCTAACAGTAAGGACCAATAGTTACTAAGCGCTCAGTGAGCGCTTTGTTTTCTGAACGTAACCTATGACGTTCACATACCGCGTAGTTTAGCCCGGAGAGATCGCTATCGCCGTTCTTCAGCCAGTCGACAAATTCCATCGCATTGTCCGTAGGATCGCCCTCTCCGTATGTCGCCATGCAGAATACCGCTAAACTGTTCGGGATAGTTTTCAGATGCACCAGCTCCTCCTGCCAATCGAGAGAACATTTGTCTTTTCTTGCATCTCGTTTTCACCGTTGTGTGAGTTTTCTGCGTTCTTGTTTTCCGTTAATGCTATGACTCGAAGCAACGTATCGAAAGATTAAGGGCAAGAGCACAGGCTTTTGCATAACACATAATACATAACGCATAAGAGAATAAACTAATAAGTTTTCTTCATTTTCCTCCTCAGGACAGAAATGAAGAACTCTGATTGGTTGATTCTCTTATGCGTTGTGTATTATGCGTTATGCAGAAGTCTGTGCTCTGGCCCTTACTCTTACAGCTAATGTAAACGAGTCTTTACAGCTATTGTAAACGAGCCTTTAGTGTTTAGTCGAGTTAAAATATTCTTCTTTCAAATCAATAATGCAATAATTTAAAAACTCATACCATATCGCATTCCTCAGGATCGGCTACCATGCCTTTCATCTTGTACCTGATGCCCTCTTTAGCGAGACGACTAGCAAATTCTTCGGCGGTACCTGTCTGGCTGCCATAAAATACCACCAAACTACGCCCAGAGGACTTGAGCTTTTTTATGAAGGAGTTCTCGGAAGGTGGCGTCGCCACGAAAGATGTCGGTCTACAATCGGAGGAAAATAAGAGAGACGCTTAATAATAGGTTTTAATTAGCGATATTAGCGACATTAGACTTTAATTAGCGATAGATAAACTTCCGAAATTACTCATGCCTAATTGATAAAATTTGCTACTGAAAGTATTCGAACAACATCATGTATTGCTGTTTAAAATTAGGTAAAAACAGTGTCGGATGTAGGTAAATAAATGTATGATCACAGTATGTAGATTTATTTGAGAAAGTGGTGTAATGTCATCAGCAACATATAACTTTATTTGGACTTTTCCAGCATTTTTCTTTTCCAACTTTTTTGTCAATGAAGATCCATTTAATAGCCATTAAAAAAAAATTCATTTGAGATCTCTGAGCTATCTTCATCAAAATTCATGGCAATAGGGCGTGGGTGATGTCATCAGTAACATGTAACTTTATTTGAACTTTTCCAGCATTAAATTTTTTTGTCAGTTAAAATCCATTTAAAAACATTCACTTGAGATCATCTGAGATATCTTCACTAAAATTCATGGCAATAGAGCGTGGGTGATTTTCGGAGGTTCACCCATATCGATAAATTGCTTCTTCACGTGGAAAATCTAATTAAATAATGAATAATTAGTAATTAGTAATTACTGGATGGAGTAAGATTTCGGGCCGGGTATGTTGTGATCTTCTTGCCTACTTCTTCTCCATATAGAGTACCATGCTGCAACCGCAATCAGTAGGCCGAGCAGTAGAAAGTCCAAAGAACTTAACATACTGAGTATGCTCTGGTCGTCTTCTTCCAATCCACTCTCGTTCTCCAACACCGGCGATCCCGCCATTCTTATGGCCTTGGGTTGCGATGCGTCCACTGTCTGCAACAAACCCCCGTGCGAAGGCACAATTGATTATCATACATGGGGTGCTGTTAAGGAAATTTTCCTCCGTCGCAAAACTCGAGCTGTCGAAGTGACGTCTCACACGACGAATCTTAAAGTGAAATCTAACACGATTCTTCTTTTTATCTTTACAGACGTCAAATGCTACAACTCACGGCAATAAGAATTTCTTTGCATTAACGCTTCGGAATATTCGTCACAATAATCGTGATTTATAACATCAGAAACAAGAAAATCTACCCAGAAGCCTTAATGTACATATCGCACGAATTTGCATGACATGGACGTGAGTGTTAAAAAATCTCCAGAGTCATCTGAAATTTTTTGTTCTGTCTGCACGTGCAACGTACGAGTGCGAGACTCGCAAAAAGAAAAAGAAACATACGATGTTTTTATGTGATAACAAAGTTGTATAAATCACAAATGATATTGAAAAGTGCTTTTTCCCAGCTGTCAAACGCGTCATGATCTAACGCGTAATTTCTTTTTATCTTGCATATGTCTCGCATATGTCACAATTTAACGCCACGAATGGGCGCTTATCGCTGTAAATGAACGGCTGTTTAATTCACAATGTTTTCATCGTGAAAATGATATTCTACATATGAAATTTCGGTATTACACAATCGATAAATATTGGTTCATCTTCTGTTTGTCGAACATCGTTCTCGTTTGTTTGTTATGTTCTTGATAGATAAGATATCAGTCATTTTTACAACTATCCACTTTTTCGTAGGAACGTTCGTCCTTTTTCCTAAGTCACGGCCATCGTCTGAGTACCAAATATAAACACTCATCCGTTGCGAGAAAATCGTCATGTGAGATGGACCACCTCGAAACGAATAATGTTAGTATCCATAATCGAAGTAGTGGAACGACAATTGATAACCAGAGTTATCGTGAAATGGTGGCAAAGAGATTAAATAGACGTAGTTCAATGCAACACGTCACGACAATTGTATATAAGATATCGTTTCCCTCGTGATGACTACGGCCGAGACAATTTATGAGTTTATGCGCATTGAGAATGTTGATAACGAGCGCGTCTTTGACATCGTCGCCCTCGGGCGGCTCCCGTCTCAATTCTTAAATCGAGTTGAACCGTGAAAGTCATGCTTACGCATGTTGATAGCAGGTGATATTGTCTAGATTACTCATTGCACTAGCGTGTAAATTCCAAATGACAATGCAAATTCTACACGGTCATTCTACATTGCTCGCATTCGTTTTGATAAAAATTTCCGCGCAGACATTTGACATGTTACTTTGTCTCTGATTTTAATGTCACTGCGACGCAAAAATACCTATTACAGCGGTGCGGTTGTTATGGAAACAGTTCTTCGAAGAGTTTCATGAAAAGAGGGACTTCAATAATTGCGTCAATTAATAGATTATGTCACCGGGGCAATTAACAATTTTACATAATAGTTCAAGCGAGTTACATTCCTAATTGTTATTTTGTACGTCCGAGAACGTTAATCAGATGTTTCGGACGATAAATCATTGGAGGAAAAAAGAACGATAAACGATTGTTGGAGGAAAAAACAAAGACCAAGCTCTTTATCTGTGCTAACATTCGTCACAACTCCTCGCTCATTTTTCCGCGAACCTTATCACGTATTTATTTAACACTTAACGTTGCACGCCACATCTGCCAATAATATAATTATAATACTGATGATACGTAATTAAGAACAGCAAAACATATCATGATTCGATTCTGTTTACTATTTTGCAAATTTTTTCATGTATTACCTCACGCGACGAACTTGGCAGGTACATCAAGATTGCGCAGCTTCACGATAAAATAGCAAGTTGATTGTGCAGTCAGAACGTTGATAAACGCCGACTTTCCGATATATGCGTTTGCATATACATGCAACTAAATTGCGAATTGCATAATTATTATAAAACAGATAATAATCGATTTGGCAGATAAACATCTCTGTCTGAATCTGTCTCGCGAACTTCGATCATAAGATATTATATCTTGAGCTGCTGATAACGTTACAAATTGATTTCTTGTGACGTGATGATGAAGATTTAATGTATCGATATGAGAATCAAAGATCAGATATACCAAGATGGAATAATTTATATGTATCTTGTTCTTAATTAATTGTTCTTAATTAACATATTTATAACAAAATTTTGACATCTATATACATATACACACACGTACACATTCATGGTTGATGAAAATAAAATGTAAAGAGCTGAAAAGAAGTTTTATCTGCGAAATCTCATTTCTTTCACGGCGATAGTAGTTTTTAAATCGTTATAACATCATTCGTGACTTACAAACACAAGTGTAGAAAAGGAAATTTCTTGCTAAATATTTCTTTACTTCTCATCGCTACATTTTATTTTCTTCACGTCAACAAGTAAATCTTTATTATTACAATCGTAGATGATCGAAAATATCTTCGATTTTATTATTTGAGATCTTATTCAATTATTACATTATATTTTATTATTTCGCTTGAAAAGTGCAATAACGAAGATATTTTTATTCGCGTATGATTTTGACGAAATTATCCGTCGTCGCGAAAGAAACGAAACGCAACAAAGAGGCAAAAGTTTTTTTATTATTTTTGTGTTTCCTCTTTTCTGTATTTTGCTTATTTTGCAATTATAAATGATGTCAAAGATATATCGACACATTGTACATTAATCTACATGTTGACAGCACTTAATAATTTAAAAAAAATTATTTGCTTCAACGTCGAGCTCTCGTTCTTCGTTGAACGTTACTAAAATGTCATTGTGCCCATTTCAATATATAATTTATAAAAAGAACTTGAAAGTTGACTACTTCATAAATCATTCAAGTTTAAGTGCTAGAAGGTTATCAGTAACATTCAAGCCATATTAAAAATGATAAAATATAACGTCAAACAGACGTTTGCATCGATTGAATAATCGCAGTTGCCGCAGTTACGCATTGATATCGTTAATATCTTCTCTAAAGTGACTCTCTAATCATTCCGCGCCATTCTCGTCAGCATTTAACTCGCGTACCGCTCTATTTCGCAATTGCTTTTTAATCCTTTAACTGCTGAGATATTAAATGACCAGTATAACCCTCTTTGCTGAGTTATTTTTACAATTATAAAATATTTTATAATGATAAGAGATGACACTATATGCTCGCTCAATTCAAATGCTTCTTATAAACTAAATTAAATGGGTATTACACATTGAAAGTCCAAATCGAGTAAACTTGATCGTAGTAAGGCCGCCAATTTTTTCCACTCGAGTTATCTCGACCGTAGCAGTTAAAGGGTTAATCCGCATCGTTGTCATTATGTTATTAGCTTACCGGCAAATCCATCTTACGAGTGCGAAGCTGAGCGAATTGCGAGTGCAGATTCTATGATGTGCGAAGGGAGCGTCGTACGGGAAGTCGTCTCGAACGAAATTCGTGACGTTTGCCGAACTCGCAGCGAAGTGCGCGACTAATAACCAACCACGTGCGATGAGGATAGATCGTAGCCACAAGTTCTCTTCACGACAACCGACGTGGAACTGACGCTCAACCGCGCTGTCGACTATTGATGTGCGCGTGCTCGTGCGATCATATCGACGTCGAAAAAGCAAGTCATCATGTTCACGCTGTCGTGAACACTCGCTTTTCACGTGCGGGGTGTCTGCGAAGTCTGCGTCACGTATCGAAATTATAAGATAAAGTCGAGTAGAATGCTGTCGAATTTTCAAAGATAGAGAGATTTCTAAACGACACGTGCTATTCAATATATCAATGCTATTGTTCGATAGGAACTCCGATAGGGAATTTCTGAAATTTCTTTCTTTGAAAAAGGTATACAAAGGTATTCGGGGACAGACCGTGTACATACCTGACTGCGAGCGTTGGTGTCCCATTAGACATAATGGGTGACGTAAGTCGAAAAGCGCTAAGCACGCGAGCGACGTAATGGTTGGCGCATTCTCATCATATAATTATTACGAGACAGTCGTATTGCTCGGAGCTCTAATTATGTGCACACACGATACCTTCACATCGGTAATCTCGAACTTCGATGGAAATATTTAATCAAGTGTACCCGTAAATATATTAGTCACTTATTGACGGCTTCTTTACTTCGCATGTTATTGCACGTTCGCGGAATAAAGTTCGCTCGCGTTACGCGATAGCAATAGACGCACATTACTGGATCCGACGATCTCCCTGCAAATCGACGGTCGCAGATATGCGACATGCGTGTACAGCTAACCGCGGGAATCGCATGATGTGTGTATGTAGCAGGTAGCTCGAAGGCGGAAAGTGAAAGCCAATAAAAGGAGAGACAAAGTGAAAAGACACTTCGCAGTGACTCCTCACGGATACATTGACGTTGCACAATCGGCCGTCGTTATCAGTTACGTATAGCGAAATTGTATACGTGGTTCATGTAGCCAACGATTTTGATGACTTTCTACGCTCGTTAGCACGTTCGTTATCGAACTTTATTCGGAGAACTCTTTATTTTTATGTAATCGTGGCTGTCGAAAAGCTCTGTCACTGTTACATATAAATTATGTAATGTTGAGTAATAATGGATGTGGATGTACCTGTCTATCTAATTGTGTGAAAGGAACTTGATCTGTTTGTGTAAATGCAGAAAGAAAAATCGCTATCACACATATGTGACATTGATAACAAATGCGTTAGGTGGAATTGGAAATTTTAAGCAAAGATAAAATGAGATTCTTCAAATAAGAGACAAACTTATTATTCATGGATCGCATCTTTTTATGAGGAAAATTTGAAGACAAAATATAAAAGACGATCATAAAGATGAGTAGACTCAGACATATTATCTTCGCTTAGTTGTCGTACAGTAAAAATAAAGTTAAATAAACATCGAATGCCTGCGTAATGTAGATTCTTCTTTTCTGATGTAAATTTATCTGATGTAATTTTTTACAGCGGCTTCTTGTGAAACGACAACTCAGTCTATGTACATAAGTACATAGTGAAATATCTGTGCGTGACACGTGTAACACTGCAAACATATTTAGTTTGTGAACATATTAATCTCTATAGAATGCAACAACACACTTATATAAACAAAGTATCCGCCACTTGATTGTAGAGTGATAATGATCGCGTCAGTCACGTCCATTATAACGGCGATAAATAGATAAACAATTGAAATATTTCATGTATTATAAATGATCTCGAAAATCCTAATTGTGCGACATATCCGGAAGAACAATAGTCGCGCATAGTGCGTGTTCGCAGTTCGCAATTTCGCTCAGGTTCCTTTAAACAGCAGAAACGTTAATGACGAACGAAACCGCGATACTATGTTGTCTCTTCGCATGATGTTGTACGAATTTTTTAATATTCTCGAGGGAGAAATGTATTAAATTGTAATATAACTTACGTCGCAATCAGGTACAATTATGCTATTTTAATTCTTAAGTAGGCGTACTGGCAAAATCACACAAGTGGGCGCATAATAAGTGAGCAGTTTGACAATTGGTTTATTAGTTTAACAAAAAACAAAAAAGTTCTCTTTTAGTTAACAAAAAATAAATATTTTCCTATATATACTGAAGAACCACTTAATCATTCTGTTCTAACCACGTACGCCTATTTAAATATCAATGTTACTGCGATATGCATAATGCAATATGCGATTTCTTTTTCTACAGTTGCATAAACAAATTCAAATTAAAAATATTGAAGGCTGAATTTAAAATTAAATAAAACTAAAATAAAGAAGAACACTGGGAGAAAAATAATGAGGTAAAAGACTAGTAAAAGACTGATAAGTAAAGACGATAAAAGTTAAAAATTTATATTCGTGCGTACAAATTTAGATTGCCGTGCCTTCATGAAATTATTACATCCAGCTACTATTACATCGCAGTTATTTTACTTATTTATTTACCGAGTTCCTATTAGCTTTTCAAACTAACTCTGATTTGCAAAATTACATTACGATAGATATAATCTGATATGTAGCGAGTGTTAAGCTAATTCTATGAATGCGATTGTCAACAACACTGAATCGACATAATGATAAGTTCCAAGAATTTTATGTAAATTGTAGCGAGCGAACGAGTCTTAAAGTTGAAGTCCTCCCCGGGGGAAAGAGAGAAGATACGTAAAAGAATCAACATTGATGTATGTACATGCTGAATTCGAGGGACATTGTAATTCAGGAAAACAATTTATACGACAAAAATAAACAACCTCATAGGATTCGAAGCCGAGAAAGGGACGTTCTAACGTATTGCCCAAAGTGTTGCAAAATTAGGAATTCTGCCGGTCGTGAAACTGCTTGAAAGTTCAATGAATCAACGAAAATTGACTTGAAGGATGGACAAAAACAGCCACATGCACGTGCAAGATAAAAATTCATAAGGAATATTCATAAGCGAACGAATCGGGATAAGAATACAAACTTTTATATCTTGGCATATCACAATCGTGGCGACTTACAATTGAGAGTCCGAGAAAGGAAGAGAGAAAGAGAGAAGATAGCGGAATGTTTCCATACAATGCTGATCGTTCGGCACCTGATGTCGAACGAAGAAAGAGCTGCCCATTGAAACTCGCGCGAGCAGACTTTATCGTCACGCGTTCATTCAACACGGTGATGCGGTACCGAAATGTGAAAATCAACGGTGTTTCTTTAATAATGAAGATCACGGTACACGATGCGCAAGTAGAATATAATAAAAAAATTGCGAAGCAGAACATGCGCTCGACGAATTGAGAGCGTATGTCGTTGCCTGTTCGATCCATTCGATGCAAACCCAACTTTTTTTTTCACTTACCACAATATTATTCGACAGTCTGTGCGTGGCAACGAATCGCCGTTGAATAATGCACGCAGATCAAAGATCAAATCCGGGAACATCTTTTTACTTGGGCGAGTCTGACCATTCCTCTAGCCCGACGCGCCAGGGAGAGAAATCCGCCGGGCGATTTACTCGAGGAGAATCTCGCGAGTCCGCGAAGAATCGTCGCCACGCGCAGATCGAGAGGAAAAAAAGAAAAAGTCGGCTGGACTGAATCCGCGCTTCTCAATGTAGATCAAGGAATCAAGGACGCGCGATGCAAATTTCGATTTGACCCGTCCTCACTGGAAATTCACGTGCCAGAAATAAACCGAATGCAAATTCGCCGAAGTACAATTAGCGATTGACGTCAACGGTGTCGTCGCGGCGGTCTTTTGCTTTGTAAATTTTAGACGTTCGCGCGAAATCGATTAGATTCTGAGAGAGCTTCCCGTTCGAAGTAAAATGTTTCTCGGAAATTGACGCAAGTTTCTCGGCTCTTACCCACCTTTAGCCGCTTCAGTATCAGCTGCGATATCTCTCATTTTTCCCAACGGGAATGAGAGCCACGCGTACCAGATGCTCCGCGAAATGTCGAAGGCGATAACAATGGGAGCTGCGTCAAAGGTAATTTATCGTGGCAAAATTGATAACCTCGAGCTCGCCGAATAATCTCCGTATTCCCGGTAATTGATAGCGACGACAGATTGAACACTTTTATGGAGCTTTTCTTTGGAAAAAACACATATTGTGACTGTGACGCGTATAATTATCACGAATCTCATTTATCTTCAAGTGGACACGTAGTATAGTCAACCGTATGACCGATCATCTGATATATCGCTCTGATATAGCACATCCACTTTATTACATTATCTACGCTGCCGTTGCGAAATACTCAATCCTCTCTTACTCGCTCTTTTTCTCCCGTTGAAACAAAACACCGAATAGTTCGATCGATCGATTCGAAACTCGATTCAATTCCAGCTGCAAAACGTTTCGCTAATCTATGCGTTCTCCGCGATACGCGATTTTTTTCTAACTCATTATATAAACTTCTAACATTATGTAAAATATGATGTTACGTAAACTGCGGAAAAATAATGATATATCTTTCATCTTCATGAATGTTTCCCGGCGTTTCTCACAGTAATACTTTTGTAGAAAAAGCTCGAAAATATTCGCTCAACATCGATCAATGCTTTTTGCGCAAAGTCAAATTTATAATTATACTATCTCGCATATATATGTTTGTAAATTTCCATGCAAATTAAAAAATGCATTTCCTACAAAAATGATTCTAGGTTAAAAATGCACGTTTCAAATGAATAACCATACATTAGAATTATACAGCATTTTTTAATCTTCCTCTACAAAATTATACTTTTGCTGGTCACCAATAAGACCGCGGATTCTCAGTGCAGTAATATTTTCAAACATTTACCTCATTACAATATATTTATCGGGTTAGAACAAATTGGAATCGGTCACGTGATTCGCTTTCAACTCGTGATACATTTTCGTAAGAAAAAAGACAAAGAAAGAAATAAAGAGAATACTCGACTTCTCTATCGCCGATTCGCGTTCTTCCTACCCTCGCGAAAAGTTCTGCGAATTTTTCAAACTTGTACCGCGTGTTTCTGATGTCATCGGCTTAATAATCCTGCTCGCTTCCTATTTGTTTTCCGTTCGGTACCGTTCTACACGGCGGTAGCTACCCCTCCCTCTGCTAATTTATCGTCACCACCTGTCGGAATGCGGTTCGAAATTTACCTGTCAGATGCGAACCGGCGATCAACACCGGCTGAATATCGATGTTCGATCGGCGCTTGTTCAGCAGTTTGGCGTTACCCTTTCAGGACGACGATGAAACAGCCATATAACAAATTCGTCGTCACTACGCCGTCGTCGAGCGCGTGTTCACTGGCGAAATTGCGAGATTTTACGAACACATACACGACTTAACGAGATACGTGACCACGCGCCCAAGGGTCGGCTGAGGAAGCGTTTTTCCTTTTTCCGCCGCAAGGTGGACCTACGTGACGGCGTGCCATCAGGGGATATCGGCGCCATTGGCGTGCGAGAAAACGCACGAAATTCAAACGCACCCGCAACCCGACCGTAGATCGTCGTCGGGTTGCATAAGCTAAAATACGGCTCGTTGAGCTGTGGGTGCACTGAATTCTAATGGAGATAATCACGACGATGAACTACGTAGACGGAACTTTTGCCGACATGTTCGATAAAAGCCAGTTTAATGTTAGGATGAGCAAGGAAATTCTCTTGTCTCGTTGTAGCTTACATCTAAAATTGTCAGCTAAATGTCTGTAGCTTACATCTAAAATTGTCAGTTAAATGTCTATGATTATTAATTTTTTTGTTGTTTTTAGACAACAAATCACGTGGTTAAAAATTGCTTTTGAAATTCCGTCGGTTAATAGTTCGATTTATTTAATTGGCATTTAATTGGAATTTAAAGATTTTTTCCATTTTACTTTTAACAGATAAACGACTGGTTGCCAGCACGACTGGATTGTCAACGACTGGTTGACTCACAGCTATGTGATTCATCGAGAGTTGTCCTGCGCGGAATAACTTCCTGCTCGGAATAATATATTACAATTAATCGGTCACATTTGTTTTTCATCAACATAATTCACTTTCCAGGACTTTAGCCGTCACGTCACGCATCTAAGACACTTCGACGGCCTCCGTGCTTTAATCTCTGTTTCTCTCGATTGCTGTTTCAATGCTGAAAAAAGAACGGATTCGCTCACGAGACTGAATGATTTGTCGCGTCTCTAATATTTCAGTTCTTAAATCCCAGATCCTACTTACTTATCGTCGCAGAACCGATGTTTATCGGCTCCAATTTCATGCTCTGCATTTCTCGTAACGCCATCGCGTGAAAGGACAACGCTGCCACACGTGTGAACAATTCGGACACGCCGTTGCCTGTCCTTGACGAAATCGCCCAATATTCTGCCCGCATCCTTCTCGCCGTTTCTGCTGCCCGCTTTTCTATTATTTCATATACCGGTTGGGACTGTCATTTCCCAAGGATGTTAGAAGGCGACGAACTTAAAGAAGGAAGACAAACTGGAGGGATCAAGTCCCAAGCTTACCAATAAATCTTTCTTAGCGCCCACTAAGAAAATATGGTATGGGCTGACGTTACTGCGACTTGCCTCATTCAACCATTGCTGGCAATGTGCCAAGGACATCAAGTTTCCCAGATCAAAGACGATCATAATGACTGTGAGTAAAAAGATGTACACGTTGAGAAACTTATTAGATAATCAAATCATTAGCCTGTTTCAACTTGTAAATCTTATAAAACTTACAAATCTAACTCGTTTACGAATAAATTTATTGATTTGTAAACTTTGCTCGTAAGTTAATTCATGACTTTTTTAAGCGATAAAATAAGCTGTTGAGATGACTAACTTATTCAGTAACCAAGTAATATTGAATAATGTATGAAATGTAATGTTGAAAAATGTATGAATAATGTATGAAGTGATTGATATATGAAGACAAATAAAATTTAAAATAAATTTATAAATAAGCTAACATTTACTTTACCATTTGCACCGCGGTAATAAGATGCGGCTATGCATTTAAATCTTTCTTGCCCGGCGGTGTCCCATCTAAAAATTTTTTTTCATGTAATTATCGCACATGTGTGTATGTATGTATATCTGTGTGTTATAAAACGTATATCATTATTATATCATTAAATTGTTTATAAATTATTCTGGAATTAGTTCCATTACATTTGCAAGTGGAAAGGCACACCGAGGATATCGAATCTCTCGACTTCGAAGTCTACGCCGATAGTAGCCTTATAATTGTTATCAAACAATTTGTGACAGAACCTGCGCAAAACATGATAAGCTAACAGCCGTTCTCATTTGAAAGTGATATGAACGCAACATTAAAAATTGTATCAAATGTACGATAAATCGAGGCAAATTTATTTATTCATTTTAAAGTTAACTATTTACCGATTCACCAACGCCGTCTTGCCGACGGCTACATCGCCGATGACAATTACTTTGCAGATCCTGAGAGTCAAGCTTTTGCTGTCGCAGGTTCTTTTGATCAGGCCGCCAAAATCGGTCACCGTGTATGGAGTCAGTTCGGACGAGAACGACGGCGGCCAACTGGTAATCTATCATCGAAATTTACGTGCTGTATCAGAAAGAAAAGGAAATCCACCTGTCCGTCGGCGTTTTACCTGCCTCAACGAGTTCTCTCACCTGTCTCTCACCGTGGGCTTTCTCCTTCATCATTTTGTAAACGGCAGAGCGCGTTTCTAGCATTGCTCCGTCGAATTTAACCGGAGCGTCCGACGAATTTATCACTCGTTTTCTTCGTGCGCGCTGTACGTAATTAAGTACTTGATTAATTAATTCATTAATTAATCATTTTACGAGAGTTTACTCGTCCCGACTTACATTCTGTCGATCTTGAACGCCGCGTTGAATTGTGCGGCTTTGCACACAATATTGGCTCGCGCCCGAATGAGTAATCCCGCGGCAAAACAAAAACATCGGTTGCTGCGGCAGGTGTTCGTTCGTGACACGTTACCCGAGAGTCTCATACGGGTATGATTGTCAAAAGCGACTGACAGCGTCCTCGATTCGTTGATATTCGATTTCGTAAATCTTCTTTGTCCCGCAAGATATTGCAAGATATTTAAGAATAACATTAATCGTTATGCATTTTCCCTTTTGCTTTTCTTTACTTTACAACGATAACTCTGTACATTTCTTATTTCAATCTCGTTCGTGTCAAATATCGATAAGTATATTTTACAGAGAATGATATTTATAAATAATTTTTCTGGCTCTATGTTCTTCCGGAATTTATTTTAGAGTACCTGACTTGTTGATATCGCTCCGATTTATTAATTGAACCAGTTAAATTCTTAATAATAAAAAAATGTTAAAATTTAAATTTAAAATTTCCTATGTTAAAAAATAATTATATACCCAAAGAGAGAATTTCTGAGAAAAGGCTTATTTCAAAATTCCCGCGCCGGCGTGCATTGTGGATATTTTCGCTTCATTCGTCAACGACTAATGTAGGCGATAGGCCTATTTGTTTTATCTGCACTGTTGAACTGGTGCAACAAGTTGAAGTGAGAAAATCTATGTTTGTCTCACTTTAACTTAATGCACCAGTTCAGCAGTGCAGACAAAACGAACAGGCCTCATGTTCCAATATTCACTGCCAGCACTGAAAATCTATAATATATGTGACACAAACTATGTATTTTCAGTACTGGCAGTGAATTTTGGAACACAGCTCTTGTTGCGGTATGATGGTGAATCAGTGTTGCGATATTGGGCTACGTTCAGAAAACACAACATCAGTTACACAACAATTGAGTAATTCGTCAACGTTATTGATCTGAATGTAAGAATCTAACAATAAGGAGGACCAATAGTTACTAATCGATCAGTGAGCGCCTTCTTTTCTGAACTCAACCATTGGTGACGTTTTATGTGCATATGCGACGAAATTGGAGAAAATCCAGTAACGTGCACATATGAGTGGCAGTTTTGACGGGATGCGACCGGCAGAGAGGCGATGGGGTAATAAATTAATATGCCGATGTTTATGCATGCTAGATAATTATGATGTCATATATATAATAATATTATATATTAAAAATTTTAAGTTTTCAGAGTCTATATATATATATATATGTATAGACTCCAAAAAATATTTTTCAGTAATGTTATGGGGCACAACAATATCCCCATATTATTTGCTTAGATATTGGTGTGGTGCCGAATATGGCCGTGTTCCAAAATTCACTGCCAGTACTGAAAATATATAGTTTGTGTCACGCAAACTATAACTTTTCAGCGGTGGCAGTGAATTTTGGAACACGACATATATCGCGCATGCGTGGAAAGCGTCTCCTATGGGTGCGTTCTGTTCACGCAATGCGCGCATTTATCTATAGTTTATGTCACGTATACTATAAAAAATGCTTATATGCGTGCAACGGAACGCACCCTATATTACATCACTGGCACTGAGTTGGCGGTGAGTTGATCGTGCATAAACTTCTTCTGCGTCGCTTTTTGAAACGGGTCGCTCTTTTGGGATAAAATGGCTCCGAAACCCACGGAAAAAGCAGGTTCGTAGCGAAAGTGTTTGCAGCATTTGCATTTTTTGATGAATCAAATATTTTTCGGAATAAGGTCCAGTATATAATTATCTAACTTATAGTCATATTCATAGTCAGGCCTTATATTTAAGACTTCTTTAAGTTTACCTTCAAATGGTCTGTAGTTAATAAAATATAATCCGTGCAGCATCTAAAGATGGATATAAGGAAGCCTCAAATATAAGGCCCGACTATGAATACGGGTATTAATTTCGCAATGGGAAAGAAAGGTTGATGTTGGCATAACGAATACGGCATGCACGCGATACCCACGTGGTCCATGTGTGTCTGTGCACGATCATTAGAACACATACTTGTATATTATATTTATAGCAAAAACAATTACAAAATAATCATTGTAACTTTACGTTCAACTTCTTGAAAAATGAAATGTTTAAAACACCAAAGTTAATGGTATTTCATTTTCAATATTTATATGTCCGTGTCTTAATCTCCAAAGTATGACAAGATCAAAAATTGAAGCTATAGATCTTATTGGTTTATATTTTTATGAATAATATGTACGAATGGCAAATATATTCTTAGAATACTTGCCTTATAAATTTAATGATTATGCATTATATCTAAAATATAGGCAAGCCTGCTGAGAAGAAAACAGAAAACAAGACTGAGAAGAAGCCAGCTACCCCAGTTACTAGTGGTAAGGTGACAAAGACTGCGGTTAAGCCTGCTGCTGCAAAGAAACCAGCCGCTTCTAAGCCAGCCACAGCCATCAAATCTGCAGCCAAGCCTGTAGCTAAAACTGTTCTTAAGCTTGCTAGCAAGCCATTGATTAGCAAGCCTAAAAAAAATGTATCAGCCACCAAGAAGACTCCTAAAGGTGAAAAGTCACCAGCTCCTCTTCAAAAAGCTCTTAAGGCACAGAAAAAGGTAATTAAATTAATTATTATAAATTGAAAACAATATATATGTGTACACATATATCACGTCATGTATGAATATTATATTATATATAAATTGACAACAAATAATTAAAAATTACTTTATTCCAATATCAAAAAATACATGATGAAGTTATATTTGGGAATCTCTTTGAATTTTCATGAGAATACTATTCAAATTACTGAAAGAATAAAGTATATTAAATATGTATCACTGCATATTTCATATAGATGCTGACAAACATGCATATTTGTATTTTGTAGATTTTGAAAGGAGTACATGGCTCAAGAGTGAGGAAAATCAGGACATCGGTTCATTTTCATAGACCCAAAACACAAAGACCCTCAAGGACACCTAAATACTTACGAAAATCAGTATCAAATAGGAACCGGTAAGAATTGTATTTCTGAAGAACATTTTGTTTGGATCTTAAATCTATATACTTAGAATTTTTTTCTGAGCTTTATTTCAATGCAATTTGTTTTTAGTATGGATGCTTTCAATATCATCAAATATCCTTTGACAACGGAAGCAGCGATGAAAAAAATTGAAGACAACAACACCTTAGTCTTCATAGTTCATATGCGGTCTAATAAATATCACATTAAAGCGTCGATCAAGAAGCTGTATGACGTTGATGTAGCTAAAGTTAATACTCTCATCAGGCCAGATGGGAGGAAAAAAGCTTACGTGCGTTTAACGCGCGATTACGACGCTTTGGACGTCGCAAACAAGATCGGTATCATATGAATGTGCCTCTCTTGTAAAACAAAATCTGTATTGATAATAAAGTATCATTACGGTAGATCGGGCTTTTTAATCCATTGTTCCGCAAACCTTTGCTTCAGCATTAAAAAAAGTACATCCTATCTTTTAAGATCAAGATTATTCTTAGGTTGAATCTGCAAAATTGTAAGTCTGCATTTACCAACCGGAAAAATGTATCAATTATTGATACTTTCATGCATCAATGATGTAGTTTGTATAATTTTTATAAATAATTTTCCTGGGTACCTATTATGGAACTTTTCACGATTCCGTTCGGAAACGCGAGATTCTGACTGGCCAGTTTCCGATCACGGTTCCACTTATGCGTTTATGCTATTATGGGCAAGAGCACAGGCTTTTGCATAACACAATACATAACACATAAGAGAATAAACCAATTAGTTTTCTTCATTTCCCTCCTCAGGACAAAAATGAAGAACTCTGATTGGTTGATTCTCTTATGCGTTGTATATTATGCGTTATGCAGAAGTCTGTGCTCTGGCTAAAGGCTTATTCAGACAAACTTGTAAAATTATAAAACTTGACTAATTATGATCCGTGTAGTAAAAAAATATTTTTTGTTTTAAACATACGATTAGTAAATTTCCTTATGCATATGCGTTACGCGCTTATGCAAGTTTGGATAGACTCTTAGGGTTCGAAGTGGAATCTGCTTTTCCCATGTAGTCGGAATTAAGTGAGACGAGAGGAACGAGTGGATTCATCAATCCACTCGATCAATGATTTCGACCAATCTCAGTGCAAGGAAAATTACTAGACTTATATACACAACCTAACTTAACGAAATTTAAGATTGAAAGACGTTGTTATATTCAATGGCTGCGTTCAGTAGAACAAAATGCTCAGTGAGCGCTTAGTGATTATTGTCTATGATTGGAGCATTCTTTTAGATTCTTCATAGACCCAGAAATATTTACCAATCAGGAGCGAGAATCATTAAGCACTCACTGATTACTTTGTTCTGCTGAACGCAGCCATTAAGAAGCCGAAGAAGAAGATTGAAAGGGGTATTTTGTTCGCCTTCGTGGCGGTTAGATGTGGTTCCTGTAACTATGCATATTTTAGTAGAAATTTCTTATTTAATACATATATCAATCGATCAGTGTAAATTATCACATTGAAGTACTTATAAGTCATGAAATATTAATAATAATGCACTATTAAAACAAGATTAAATTTAATTTTTAATAACAATTTTCATAAAATATATGCAATAAAAAAACATGGATTTTGAACTCTGTATTTTTCGCTAAGGTCAATATTCATAAATAAATATTCATAGTTCGATCTCATATTTAAGATTGTCTTAAGTTCATCCTCAGATGCTGTACGGATCTTTGTATTGGCTACAAGTGAAAATGATCTTAACACGATTTCAAATATAATATCCAATTATGAATATCAGCCATAGTTTAATTAATGTCTTCAGTTATGTTTTTTTAAACAACTCAATTCAATTTTTTAAACTATCTCAATTCAATAAATATTTTTACTTTCAGTTCTAAAGGAATGCACACTAGTCTTCTGCAAGGAGGAAAATGTGGTCTTAACTCTTCTATAAGGTAGCGTGCTAAATCCCGAGATAATCGATACATGCCTATAAATTGCTCTTTAGGAAGAACGAATGGATCGGATATATCTCTAATTGTTCGTCTCATTATTTGATTTGCACGTAATACAGCAAGGCGTTACCTTTCTCTCTCCCGACGTATTACGGCCAACTGCAATATTTACATAAAAGAAAACAAATATATGCATAAATGCTGTGAAATAAACAAATAATATATATATCAGGTGTAGTAAAAAGAAATCCATTATTTTTGCATGAAATTGAAGGCTTTAATTACCATAGTTAGAATGATCCGATTTAGATCAAATATGCGCCGTTTTGTTCGATAACTTGTTGCCATTTTGAAGGTAATTTCATTATGCCTCTCTCATAGAAGCCCTCGTCCCTATTGGCAAAAAATTGAGACAGTCGATTTTCACAAGCCTCTCTTGAAGCGAATTTTTCACCAGCAAAATTGTTCGCCATGGACAGGAACAGATGGTAATCACTTGGTGCCAGGTCCAGACTATAAGGTGGATGCACAAGAACCTCCCAACCAAGCTCTCGGAGCTTCTGGCGAGTCACTATCGATGTGTGTAGCCTGGCGTTGTCCTGATGGAACACAATTCCTCTCCTATTGGTCAAAGCTGGCCGCTTCTGGGCGATTGCTTCCTTCAGACGGTCCAATTGTTGACAGTACAGTTCCGAGTTAAGAGTTTTGCCGTAGGAGAACAGCTCATAGTAGATAATTCCCTGCCAATCCCACCAAATATACAGCAAAACTTTCCTGGCCGTCAATCCTGGCTTGGCCACCGTTTCCGCCGGTTCACCGCGATTCGACTACGACCGTTTTCGCTTGACGTTGTCGTAAGTGATCCACTTTTCATCACCAGTAACCAACCGCTTCAGAAATGGGTCGATTTTGTTGCGATTCGCAGATGGAAATTCGGTCCATGAGGTTTTTTTGCGTTAACTCGTGTGGCCCCCATACATCGAGCTTCTTTTTGTATCCAGCCTTATTCAAATGGTTCCAAACGGTTTTTTGTGCAATCTTTAGCTCTTGGGCAATCGAAACAGTGCTTACATGACGGTCGGACTCGACAATGTCCATGATTTTATCGATATTTTCGACAATTGGCCTTCCAATGCGTGGTGCATCTTTGACATCGAAATTACCGGAACGGAATCGACGAAACCAAAATTGCGCGTGATTGGCTGTTACAGTATCAGGACCATAAACACTATTCATATTTTCAGCCGCCTGGCTTGCGTTTTCGCCTTTATCGAAGAAAAACTGTAAAATATAGCGTATTTTCTCTTTGCTAGTGTCCATCTTTGACGCGCGCTCAAACAAAACTGAGTCAACTAATCACAAAACTGCCAGAAAAGTTTTTTTAGTATGAAATCTCATCTTTCTAACGCCATCTAGTGGAACCCGATCGGACTTATACAACGCGAGATACAGATAACTAAAGCCATCTATTGGAAAAATAATGGATTTCTTTTTACTACACCTGATATATATTATAATTATAACGATATCTATGTATAGTTTTTTCATTATTAAATAAGTAATGAAATAATATATAATTATGCTTAAACAATTATAAACAATTCTGATACTTACCATTGTCACGACTTACTAATTAAGAAAAAGGCGCAAGGGTACTCGTATGTTCGGAAACATCCCTCGGGTGAACTCATTACGTTGGAGTAAAAGAAATATTAGAATAAGATACAGAGAAGAGAGAGCACCCGGGTGACGTTTCCGAACGCACCTCTAGTTATGCCTGCATTTCGTACTTTTTTTAACGATATTTCGGTCGGAATTGACTTTCCGCTTCCTCACGAGGTGTCGGAAAGTTTCCGAATTGATTCGGAAAAGGAGGAGGGTCAATAAGGCCGGTTTTTGGGCCCACCTCCGATTGGTCTCAAAGTACGTCATTTTACTCATCTAAGTGGTCCTCATTACATACTGTAAGGATTCTTCCTAATAATGATTTAATTCAGAGAAATAAGCATTTTTACATTCCCATTTTACATGGGTTTTCGTACCTTCGATCAAATGATGCTGGGTTTCATATTGTTAACATTGCTCACGCAAGATCATACTTTCCCAAAAATTGCGTATATATATGCACTACAACATATGTCAGAGCCATCATTTTTCTCGAGGTACTTCGCCTTTAAAATACACTTTTTTTGCACACTTTATTACGCTTGCGTCCGCAAAAGAAGAACACATCCTTTATCTCAAAGAGAATTCCTTCAAAAAAACATCAAAACAGATGAAGATCAACCAAAACTGATGGTTAATGAGACAAAAAAATATCGTTCATGTGTGACTGCGTCTGCATCAGTGAGGGCCGCTGGCGAAGCAAATCGGCCACGACGGCAGTAGTTCACGCGGCCGCGCTGCTAACAAAGGAAGCTTAAACTCTCATTTCGCCAAAGTATCGCAAACGTAAGCTTCGTCGTGACGGAACTATCATGCGTGAAAACTTTCCCCCGCTCTCTCTCTCTCTCTCTCTCCCCCCTCTCCCTCTCCCTATCCCTCTCCCTCTCCCTCTCCCTCTCCCTCTCACTCTCCCTCTCTCTCTCCCTCTCTCTCTCCCTCTCTCTCTCTCTCTCTCTCACTCTCTTTCTCTCTCTCTTTGCGCTCCCTCGAAGTGACCGGTTTCTGATTGTCTAATCTTTCTTCGCATGCATTCGTGAATATTCTCATAGATATCGATACCCCCGCATTTTCGCGATTTTTCAGACACGATCGCGAAAAGCACCGTAAAAATCCATTGGACGAGTCGATAAATTTTCACACAGTTCTTGCTCTTCGCCGATCGAGTTTATAAAGTCCGTTTCGCAGCAGGTAAAAAGTTTCCACCGATGTCGACGTAAAACATTCGTTAATTGACGCAAATATCGCTGCTCTCATACAAATATCGACCGCGTTGTGAAAGTGTGGCGAAAGTGTAGCAATCAACGTGGGACGCGCTGCAAGATGGATGTTGCGCGACATGAAGAGCGGTAGCGGACATGGGCGGACATTGGTGGATCTGGTTGGATGCAACGGGACATCATCAATATCATCATCGGTGAGCGTTTGACTCAATGCTCACAGAGAGCTCTTTTATTATTACATTGTGCATGCCGCAAATTTGCATTGACTATTGTAGTGAAAAATATATTCCATGAATTATTGCCATATATTATTGCCATATATTGTTGCCATATATTGTTGCCATATACTGTTGCCATATATTGTTGCTATATATTATTGCCACATATTGCCATGTAATATCGCCATATATTATGGCCACTTAAAACCGCGCGAGCAATCAAGAAAACTAAATTTGCCGATAATCGCAAAGGCGCGCGGCAGACGTCATGGACGGATGCCAACAACCTATGTCAGAGCTGCCCGATAACAATGCTATTGCTGCAATTTAACTTTAAACCTCAGCGGCCTCCGGTCGCTTTCTATCGCAAATTAATCCCTCGAGCGGAATGTTCCTGAGAGGCGCTCTTGACATAAACGCTGATAAAAGCGAACTTGTCTCGTTAGCGCCTCGTCGCGGTATCGTCGCGGAAAATAAGGAAGAAAGGAATTGAACATCCGCACCGTTGTGAAAAAAGGGACGATGGAGCCCCTTCGGGAGTAGAATGTTAGGCTCTTGCGAACGCGAACGTTAAATTCCATCGCGGCTGCGAATGTCCCCGACTAGTTTCTTCGCGGAAACTGAATCTTCATAACTCGCGCATGATCGTGCGTTGAGACTCTATTGAGGGTGGGAGATGAAGCGGATGATATAAACGTGACAAAGTAGTCGCGAATTTTATGATCGCTCTTTAAAATGGGCGCTTCTATCGTCGGTGATAAAGACAAGAAGAAATCAGAGCCTGCTACCGGTGAGGTCGTAAAGTTCGCATGGATTGTCCTTCCGCACCTGCTCCCGCGGCTGCATAATCCGCATTACGAGCATTTTTGCGGATAAGTACGGGGAAAGTAACGTTCGATATCTCCTAAATGGCTCAAGAAACAGGAATGCGCTTTTACCACAATATAGTCCTATATCAACACTAATCTGACCATAAAGTTCGACTCTCAATACTAAGTAGAAGCGGAGATGTCAACGGTACAAGTTGGAAAACTTTAACCTTCGGTATCTCCTAAACGGTTCAAGATACAGGAACGCGCCTTTGTCTCCTAAACGGTTCAAGATACAGGCACACTTTTTTGCCACAATATAGTCATATATCCACCTTATTCTCAACACAAAACTCATCACTCAATTCCCAGTAGAAACGGAGATATTGACAGTACAATTATGTTCCGATCAAGCTCCAGTCGGAGCGCATCGACATATTTTCGGCGATTCGCGCTCGCAGCATTTTTCGCTGATCGCTGAATTCAGTGATCTAACGGGAGAGCGACTTTGCGAGTTATGTTTACCTCGCGTGCACGTGAGTCTCACGCATGTAGTGCATGTAGTCAAACTCGGCATTTGTCTTCGACAATGCTCTACTTTTCTTTGTACACACAGCTGATCGTGATGTGAGATTTCGCAACGGTATCGACAACGTGGCCCAATAACCGGCGCCCATGTGTTCGATGTGCACGTGCTAACCGACTGATTGCTCGGATTTTTCGTAGAGGAACGTTCCTCTCCGCAAGCTTAGCCAGACGAATTTCTGCGAGCGTCTCGTTCTCACCATCGCGTGCGTTTCCGCGAATAGTGATGTTGCCGATCCATGGCGATTTATTTCTTTGTTAGCGTTCCTCCTCATTGTTACAATAAACGTTTGTCTCGTGAGTTTATTCGCGTCCGAGTGATTCTCCTCTTTTGACCCTCATTCGCAACAGTTAAAAAATTTAACCTTCAATATCTCCTAAACGGTTCAAGATACAGGAACGCGCCTTTGTCTCCTAAAAACGGTATGGGACTTTTATATTTGTCTCAACTCAATCTTTTTTTTTTTGGTCACGCAGGGGAAATCCTCATAAATACCCCCACCCCTTGGGGAGGGCGGGGGTTATATCGGACTTCTACCGACTAAAACCCCTGTGAGGTGCCTACCGCTCGGACCATGGTGGGGGAGTCAGGGGAACTGCGCCTGCATTCTCTCCCCGACTGTCTGAACCCAATCTACCCTCACACTTCGCGTTGACAGCTAATTACCGAACACTTCATATGATCTTCATGATATTAATGGCCGCGTTCAGTAGAACAAAGTGATCAGAGAGCGCTTAGTGATTATTGTCTGTGATTGGAGCATTCTTTTAGATTCTTCATAGACCCAAAAGTATTTACCAATCAGGAGCGAGATTCAATGGAAAATCTAATAATGTCCAACTGTTGAGTCTGCTGAATGCAGCCAATCATACACAATGTCAATTTTTTTTTGCACATGTTAACATGTAAAGCCAGCGGCACACGGTGCTTGTTTTCGTGCTGGATTGCTTGTTGGATGAGAATATTGCATTCTGATTGGTGCATTTCCATCCATCTTCGAAAATATACCAATCAGAACGCAGTATTTTCATCCAGCAAGCAATCCAGCACGAAAACAAGCACCGTGTGCCGTTGGCTTTAATCGATGTTATAATCGCGTAACAATATGCGAGACCGCGCTTGTCAAGTACGCTATTATGGTTGCATAGACAGAACTCGGACAGAAATCGCCTGAGAATGGATGTAGCACAGACTGTCACTACATGAAGGTTTTACCGCCGAAACCTGAAAATGGATGCAGATGGCGCACTTTCCCATTGCGGAAAATCGGTGTCGCCGACAACGCCGTGTTGGCCGCTCTCACGTTCCTCTCTGGTACTGGCGGTGAGTTGGTTGGGTTGCGTTCCGATATTCACTTCCAATACTGAAAATATATACTTTATGTCACATATATTATAGATTTTCAATACTGGCAGTGAATATCGGAACGCAGCCTTGATCGTGCATGCACTTCAGCCTTGCTCTCTGGAACGTGTCGCTCTTCTAGGATAAAATGGCTCCGAAACCGAAACCCACGGAAAAAGCAGGTCCGTAGCGAAAGTGTTTGCAGCGTTTGCATTTTTTGACGAACCAAATATTTTTCGAAATAAGGACCAGCATTTAATTATCTAACTTAATCTCGCAATGGAAACGAAAAGTTGACGTTGGTTACAACGACTACGGCATGCTTGCAACAATCATGTGGTCCATGATCATTAGAAAACATATTTATACATTATATTTACAGCAAAAACGATTACAAAATAATCTTTAACTCTATGTTCAGCTTCTTAAAAAATAAAATGTTTAAAACACCTAAATTAATGGAATCTCATTTTCAATATTTATATGGCCGTATCTTAACCTATAAAATATGGCAAGATGAAAATTAATAAATCTTATTGGTTTATATTTTTATGAATAATATATGTGAATGGTAAATATATTCTTAGAATATTTGCCTTATAAATTTAATGATTATGCATTATATCTAAAATATAGGCAAGCCTGCTGAGAAGAAAACAGAAAAGAAGACCGAGAAGAAGCCAGCTACCGCAGTTACTAGTGGTAAGGTGACAAAGACTGCGGTTAAGCCGGCTGCTGCAAAGAAACCTGCAGCTGCTTCCAAGCCAGCCACAACCACCAAATCTGCAGCCAAGCCTGCAACTAAAACTGTTCTTAAGCTTGCTAGCAAACCATTGATTAGCAAGCCTAAAAAAAATGTATCGGCCACCAAGAAGACTCCTAAAGGTGGAAAGTCACCAGTTCCTCTTCAAAAAGCTCTTAAGGCACAAAAAAAGGTAATTAAATTAATTATTATAAATTGAAAACAATATATATATGTACACACATATATCGCATCATGTATGAATATTATATTATATATAAATTGACAGCAAATAATTAAAAATTACTTTATTCCAATATCAAAAAATACATGATGAAGTTATATTTGGGAATCTCTTTGAATTTTCATGAGAATACTATTCAAATTACTGAAAGAATAAAGTATATTAAATACGTATCACTGTATATTTTATATAGATGCTGACAAACATGCATATTTGTATTTTGTAGATTTTGAAAGGAGTACATGGCTCAAGAGTGAGGAAAATCAGGACATCGGTTCATTTTCATAGACCCAAAACACAAAGACCCTCAAGGACACCTAAATACGCACGAAAATCAGTGCCAAATAGGAATCGGTAAGAATTGTATTTCTGAAGAACACTTTTGGATCTTAAATCTATATATTTAGAATTTTTTTCTGAGCTTTATTTCAATGCAATTTGTTTTTAGTATGGATGCTTTCAATATCATCAAATATCCTTTGACAACGGAAGCAGCAATGAAAAAAATTGAAGACAACAACACCTTAGTCTTCATAGTTCACATGCGCTCTAATAAATATCATATTAAGGCGTCGATCAAGAAGCTATATGATGTCGATGTAGCCAAAGTTAATACTCTCATCAGGCCAGATGGGAAGAAAAAAGCTTACGTGCGTTTAACGCGCGATTACGACGCTTTGGACGTTGCAAACAAAATCGGTATCATATAAATATGATGCTTGTAAAACAAAGTCTATATTGATAATAAAATATCATTACGGTAGATCGGACTCTTTAATCCACTGTTCCGCAACCCTTTGCTTGTGCATTAAAAAGAAGTATATCCTATCTTGGAAGGTCAAAATTGTTCGTAGATGAAATCTGTAAAATTTTAAGTCTGCATTTATCAACCGAGAAAAAGTATCGATTATCGATACTTTCATGTATCCCTATCGCCATCTATCGTGAGCAGAAGGATTCAATGATGGTTTGACTGTATTATCGTCGAATGCATGCAACTGTCAACGACTGCGTTCAGCAGAACAAAGTGATTAGTGAGCGTTTAGTGATTATTGTCTGTGACTGGAGCATTCTTTTAGATTCTTCATAGACCCAGAAGTTCATAGAACCAATCAGGAGCGAGAATCACTAAGCGATCATTTTGTTCTTCTGAACGCAGCCAACGTGTGTGACTTGGGTTGGTTTAGGGCCGGTTGTTCCAACTTCTGGGTAAGTTAACCGATAGTTAAATCATACGTTTGTCTTTATTTTTCCTTCAATTTGGACAAAGACAGACATATGATTTAACTGTCAGTTAACTTACCAAGAAGTTGGAACAATCGGCCCTTAAAGTTTTAATCATTGGTCAGTCCTTTGTAGTTGCACTGTTGAACTGGTGCAATAAGTTAAAGTGAGACAAATATAGGTTTTCTCACTCTATCTATCACTAGTATGTGGTCTGTTCTTTGTAGCTGCACTGCTAAACTGGTGCAATAAGTTAGCGTGAGAAAACCTATATTTGTCTCATATTAACTTATTGCACCAGTTCAACAGTGCAGCTACAAAGAACAAACCATAGATAGAATAACAACAATGATACAGATAAAGAATGAAAGAATAATAATATTCAGTGACTACATTTTAACAAGAAATTGATATATTGCTCAAATTTGAATATAAAATAGAAGTGTAAGGTAGGTGATATATATATCAAATGTAAAGCATGTACAAATCTCATAAAATTTAACCTTTACATTACTCATATTTCGAATTATCGTCACGCATTATATAGAATTGCTGATCAAAGATGATAGAACCACCAGGATGGAATTCTAAGAAGGATGAGAGCATCTATAAAGCTGCTGGTGCAATGCACTTGCGAAAATATGGGGTGTTTTTCGAAAATCTGGTGGAGAAGTCCTGGGGAGGCGACTCTGCATTAGAATACATTGTGGAAGGTCCTGTGCGGCTGGTGTACAAAACAATAGAGGACATCAGCATCATCTCCTTGGTAGAAATGGAGAACAAAGTCTTGTCCAAGCTGCTGGCAGCAGTGGCAGGTACATGTAGGGAAATCAGGTTGCTGAAAATAGAAGCTGCAGGATTTTATGCGAAACTCTTTGCACATGGGGAAAGATGTATGGATAACGATCTCACTGATATAACTAAGTTGCTATCTGATCTTCAGGATCTGTCCATCTTTGCCAACCGAATGTTAACTGTTGTATACTTAACTACACAGCAGTTGGCGAGTCTGTCAGGTGGTGTCCACGATATCTATTTACCAGCTTTGATAGAAGGCTTTGTAGACTTGTTTGTGATCCTTATGACTCTGGATGAGATCGTTGATGTACAATCGACGATAGTAGATCAATGGAAAAAATACAGAATGCATGTACGTTCCATGATGCACAATCCGTCGCAATTTGGAGTTGCTGAGACAAAGCTGGAAACATTTGATCATCTTCTTAGGGACCTACAAGAGAAACTATTACGACGAAATATGTTTCTGAAAGCTATCGAGCACGTGATGGATGTGAACAAAGGCCCCCTCATGAACGAACAGATCGTCAGCTACCTGAAGAACACGATGGCGGACATAGAGAGCAAATCCAACGATCACGCCTCATTGAATAAGAATTGGATAAGAGTCAACGTCGGTATCGTTGTTGCGATCAAACTGTTCGGCTCCTACGACAAGAAGCTAGTCAAGAGAGTGTTGGAGGCGAACAAAAAGTTCTATGCAGTCACGTTGATCGGGAACGTCGTATGGGTACCCAGCAAGTTCCTCAGCGACATCGTGCCGAAGGAAACCGGCAACGTGGTAAGCCCTCAGGTGGGCGAGAAAATCCTGCAGGCGAGAACTCAAAGGCTACCGATCACGGTGAACAATTTGATACACAGAGCGACCACTTGGTGCGTGGAGATGCAGAGCATCCTGACGAGGATCAATCTCCAGGTATCGGACATAGGTCAAAAGCGCACTTTGCTCACTGACCTGTTGGCTTTGTTGTCCCAGATGAAAGAAACCGTCTCGTTCGTGACAAATCTTCATGCCTTGCTCTCGAAACCGATGAATCGGGGCACAGTGCAACTGATCTGCAGGCTTATGGAATTGCAGAAGTCCCTGCAGACGACGTTCCACGCGCTCGGACCAGTCGTGGTGCAGTCGCAGGCGCAGGTGTTACAGTATATGACTTATTATGTGTTGGCTCTGCTGGAAACGGCGCGTAAAGGTCTCGTACAGAAGGATAAAGGTTACAGCAGGGAACGACTGGACGCTTTGTCCTTGATAGGATTGAGTATGCGGCTGATGGGCGGCCCAGCGAGCGCAGATCGCAGGCTAATTGTGCGCTGCGCGCTTGCCTGCGCCAACCAGTTGACCGACACGTTCCGTGAAGAGGATGTGGTGAAACTGAGATACTTGCTAGATAGTTACGACTCTGTGGCCGAACTGTACGAGTCTGTCGATGATCTCTGCGACTACTCGTTGCTGCTGCATCATCAGAACATGCTGCCGGCGTACTTCACCTCGATCATCGACGGCAACTCTAACATTTGCCACCTCGCCCACTTGTTCGCCGCTTTCCACAGTGCCATGGGCGAGCAGAAGTCGAACGAGTTGAGAGACAAGCGTATTGTAGAGCTCAGGGAGGGTCTAGTGAAGAGCGTGCTAAAGCCAGCTTGCCATGAGATCGAGACCAGCCTTCGGCTTCATGTGCATGCGCATCTTAAGCTCGATTCCGCCAATCCCTTCAACGTTGGCACTAAAGACGGCTGCAGGGTAGTGCGAGCACCTCCATTGCCCTTGGCCGAGAATATGGTTTGCACAAAGAGGTTTGTCGAGCACTACTTGGATGATATGTTCTACAATCTAACGACAGTGGCTTTGCACGATTGGAGGACCTACCGAACGATGCATGCGTTGGCCAGTTATAAGATGGGTCTGGATACTGTGCAGAATCACCTGCCGACGCAGACGTTGGAGCAGGGCCTGGACGCTTTGGAGATTATGCGTAACATCCACGTATTTGTTTCCAGGTATACAAGTTGAATATATTCAATTGTCATTGAAAATGTGAAATGAAAAGTCAAGATAAATATGTCAAAATGTCTTTGCTGAATGTCTTGAAAGGTAGGATAGTGTGGGAAAGTTATTTTTAAAAATAACATCAAAATTCTCTCTCATTATTATCATCCGAAACCTGCAATTACATTATCATTAAAACTAAATGTAACGTGTTCTTAATTATCTTCAACAAAAAATAGAGTTACCCGTTGCTTGGAAAAACTAATTGCCTCATGTTCGGCAGATACCTATACAATCTGAACACACAAACGTTCGTGGAGCATAGCAGTGGCAACAAACACCTGAACACCATCGGCATCAGACACATCGCCAACTCGATTCGCACCCACGGCACCGGCATCATGAGCACCACGGTGAATTTCGTGTATCAGTTCCTGCGCGTCAAGCTGCACACTTTCTCGCAGTTCCTCTTCGATGAGCACATCAAGTCGCGACTGATGCGCGACATCAGGTTCGTGCGGACGCAACGGGAAGCCGGGGGCACTCCTTATACGTACGAACGTGCGGAGAAGTTTCAGAAAGGCATCCGGAAGTTAGGCATGACCACTGACGGATTGAGTTACCTGGACCAGTTTCGCCAGTTAATCACGCAGATCGGCAACGCGTTGGGCTACGTGCGGCTGATCCGTTCCGGCGGCCTCCACGCCAGCTCGAACGCGGTATCCTTCTTACCGGATATCGAGAGAACGGTACCATTTGAATCGCTTTGCCGCGGGCTGAATTACAGTGCGACCACGCAAGCCGCGGCCAAACGGCTAGAGGCTGACATTGCCGACCTGGTACGCAACTTCACCGAGGGTATACAATACTTCAAGCTGCTGGTGGACGTGTTCGCGTCGGCGTTCCGCGACGCCAAGTCTTATCATTTGCAGCAGTTCTACGCCATCATGCCGCCGTTGACGCTCAGTTTCGTCGACAACTCCGTCTCCAACAAGGAGAAGATGTTCAAGAAGAATCAACAGGGCGCGGCCTTCACCGATGACGGTTTTGCCATGGGCATCGCCTATATCAACGCGCTGCTCGACCAGAGCGCTGAGCTGGACGGCTTGCACTGGTTCAAAACGGTGGAACAGCACATCGCTCAGGAGAAGCACGCCGCAGAGAGCAAGGACGATCATGGAGATGAGAAGCTCCAGCAGACCAGGGCGCTCACGTTGAAACGTTTGGCTGAGAGGAACGCTGAGTTCCAGTTGTTGTATTACAGTCTCTCCGGTGCCAGGGTGTTCTTCAAACAACCCGACACGTAGCATCGAACAGTCCATCAGTTTTGATGAAGATCATTTTGTGCTCTGTCTTATCGCTGGTCACTCTGAAGTTAGGCAACTACGAAGGTTTAAGCGAAAATATGTACGATGGTATTTTTCTTTCCTAACTTCAGTTTTAAAAAAGATAAGGCTGAAACAAAATATTGGAGATTAAAGATCGCGGGTTGGAACTTTGTCGATTAAAATAAAGTGACGAGGGGTCGGAATCAGTGAAATTCGTATTTCTGATTCTGGTCTGTAATTTGTGCAATCCTCTTTTTCCAATATTTGCTTTGATATCGGTTTAATAATATGGAGTAAATCAATACAGCTCGATCCGGCTTCTCTTCCATTTATTCTTGTATATATGTGACCGCCGTAGCACATATTGTTGCGTCTGTAAATGACTTAGACTATGGTCATTTTTATAAATAATTTTCTACATTCACAATATATCGTTATAGTATCAGATTCCTGTTCAATAAATAATGGCTAGAGTGGGTGACTAGGTTTTTTACGTCTAAAAGTGGGTGCAACGGATGTGTTTACCGCACCGTATGGGTATGTGCGTTCTATATGTGTGTTGTGTGTGTGTGTATGTATGTGTGCGTACGTGTGTATGTGTGATCGCAATCGCAGAATTGAAGGAATAAATGGACGAAGGCGCATGGTGATGTAACGTTCTGTGACGTCTCGAGCTTCAGAGCGAATCACTCGATCGAGAATGCCTCGCTCGGAAATCATTCCAAGGTGCCACACAAGCTGATGATTTTGACCGAACGTTAAGTTGATTTTACCAAGTGAGGATCATCGAAACAGCAACAAGTACTATCCCACAGAATGTTAATAAATTATAAGAGTGGCACATCTTTCGTAAGAATGTGACGTGAATCCCTTCATCCATTTCTTTATTCTTTTTTTCGACAAATCGATCGTTTCAAGGGAGTTGCGTATCCACTTTCCCTAGAGAGTCCGACCTTCCGAAAGGATCGATTCAGTCCAAATGGACGTCGAGTCTCCTAAGTTCCCAATAAATTCACCCTCCCTAATAACATTAATGCACTATCGGCATACAATAGACACAGATGTATATATACAACACGATCAGCTACCCTCATAGTCGTAAAACGCGTATATTAACAAATAAAAACAAACAAAGCGAACGCAGGGACGCGCACTTCGTGATAAAAATTGCCTCGCGAGATTCACGCGCTCCAGTCTTGATTCGATCGTCGCATGCCGAATCCAAGCGGTCACACAACAATCGCAAATAACGTAGAGACATGCCACAACGAAGTGTTAAATCTATCGGGACAAAATTCCGTGTCGGCACTATCAATATATTGCAAACAATATCACATCGAACTCGTCGGAATTGTGAAACAATCTCTATCTTACCGGGAAATACATTAATATCAATCAACGCGCTACCGTTCTACATGGTACGTGTACATCTGCCTGTTTGCCGAAATACGAACGTTTTGATAATTTTTTTCACCGTTCAACCAAACAACATCTCGTTTCCCGTTATCTTTGCTCTTCTTCTCTTCTCTCCCTTTCTTTCTCCCCGCCGAGTTTTTTCATTTTCTCGCCATAACGTAACAGAGTCAGTCTCAGCCTTGCGATTTCGTTATCACGGTGCATCGCCGGGCCGTTGCGTGAGCCAGAAACCTAAATTGCTAATTAACTTATATCTTTTACGATTCCGCGCGCGACTATCGTGTTCGTCGCATTACAACGACATAGATATGCTTATTTCCGACGTGACATCTAAATTACATTAAGCTTCGTTCACCGAGCTCCGACCTCCTCCTTCGAAATGAAACGAGCATGGGTGCTCCTACTCGTAGGTACGAGTGTCTGTCTTAGGATTGAGGTCTGGATGACTCCTCCGGGTCCAGGAGATCGTCGCAGGAAGCCGTCGGCGGCAGCAATTGCCTGCCGCCGCGCTTTTTACTGCGAGTGAATACTTTCGTAAGTTGCGCGAACTTGCGTCGAGACACTGTAATGACACGTTCGTCGTTAGCATATAATTTGCGAACATTGTTAATTAGAATTGTTGTCGCTTGCGCGTCGTTATACGCGCGTATACTTACTTTTGCCCATGTTTCTCAGTCTTTCTTTAAATAGATCCTCGTCGTCGTGACCAGTCTGACCGCCGCATTTCTCGAGTTTCGAGTCTACAAGGAGAAAGGAAAAGTAGATTTTAGGTTTGTTGGACACTTGCTTGCACTATCCTGAAGCTGAACGCGCGATTGTTTACCATGCTCCAACGTAGACAAAAAGTCCTCGTTCCAACGAAGCTCCGCCATGAATTCCTCGTTCTGAAGAAACATGGCGATTCTCTCGTCCTCCAGCATAGAATTCTCCTGCGGATATGCCGAGTCAACGGCATCGTCGGATGTTTGCTGAGGAAGTCTCAGAAAGGTATCCGGCAATGGCCCCAATAATGGAGGTTGCCACTTGTGGATATTTTTTAATGATTTACTAGAGTCCTTCTGTGGTGACTTTACCACGTTTGGAAGTTCCTCTTTCTGCTCCAATTCACTTCTGATCTTCTCATTCTCGTTATCAGTACTCATAGTAAGCAATTGGTCAATTGTTGTATCCACAGCACCCTGATTAGATCTCAGCACAGCCTGGTGAATATTGACAGAATAAGAATGCATGATATAAGAATGAGGATATAAGACATAAATTATTTATAGATTGACCAGAATGTGATACAATAATATTGATTTTCAAGAAACACAAGGCTCTTACTTCAATCACATCATCGTCCATTTGTGGAAACATGTTCTTGAAGTCAGCCATCGCCTGATAAAATTCCAGGGTAGTCTGTTGTTGCTGTTGCTCCGTCGCAGAGGCCATGGTGAGTATTCTTCGAGGGACGTCGGCCTGATAACGTAATCAGACTTGTTAATGAGAATGAGTTTGCATGTCAGCGGCACACGCATTAATAGTTCATTACCTGCAGTTTTCAAGAAATGACGGCTGCGAAAAGACTACCCATGCCGGTTCTGCACCGTCCTGAATCGCGGCTCCTTCGGCTCGTGCGTCCAGCGATAATTAGCACGGTGTCATTTTTCCCGGACGATTAATTGCGATCGAGCGTGTGTGTATTTGTCTGTGCGTGTGTGACTTGTTCAAAGTACGAGCCGGTCGGTTAGCCGGTGATTGGCCTACGTCATCGTGTCGGAAGTCGAGAGGGCTCGTCAGCTGTCGAAATGCGAGAGCTCACAACTTCATCTGGCTCCGCGCTGCTCAGTGACTTGACCTTTGAAAGTGACACCACCGTGCGTGCTAAGACTCGCAGTCACATCGCGATTTCTAATTTACGGCTAATGGACGTCCCACAGCGCGCTTGCGGTGAACGCATGAACGGATAACGATAACGGGCGGTCTCGAGATCTTTCTCGATAAGTTTTGGAACGCTAGTTAGTTGGAAAGAAAAAATGGAAAAAAATTCTCTGCAACTGCATTTAAAAAGTAGACAGATACTTGAAAGGAAGATACGGTGAAAGGAGGGGAAAAATGGAAAAATTGGACAAAATATCTCAGAAACTCGGAAGCTGTAAAAAACAGATTATTATTGATTTTTTTCTTGCAATTTAACGTGTATGTAGATTGTAGGTTTTTGGTTATTTGACACATCGCATTTACCGTCTATCATCGATTTCATTTCAAGTGCAAGCAGTGCTGGTGCAACTGCAACGAATAATCTAAAGCCAGCGGCACACGGTGCTTGTTTTCGTGCTGGATTGCTTGCTGGATGAAAATACTGCGTTCTGATTGGTGCATTTCCATCCATCTTCGGAAATGTACCAATCACAACGCAATATTTTCATCCAGCAAGCAATCCAACACGAAAACAAGCACCGTGTGCCGCTGGCTTCAGAAATGGATCAACTACATTTGATTATTTTTGTCATAATCGACTGTAATTGATTTATTTCTTATCGCTTACGCTTACTTCTTACTGCTTACTGCCATTGTAGACCACGCTTATTAGAATCACACCACTGAATAAGTTGCAAACACCCAGTTATGAGTTGCGAAAGATGGCAACTATACTAGTTACAAAGTGCTATTTTCGGCTGTAAGAGATAGTTGCGATTGCCGGTTGCCGTCGCCAAGAAGTTAAAAGTTGGGCAACTCTCTTTAAGCAACCGCAACTGTCTTACGACCGAAAATAATACTTTGTAACTAGTAGTTGCCATTCTTCGCAACTCGCAGCCTGAGTGTTTGCAACCTATTCTGGACCTGGCTTCAGAGTCCAACGATCGCAATTCGATCATCTTCACAGCTTGTGCTCCGCAGGTGCATAAGCTCCTGCTAATTAGCAAAAGATTGCTTGTTTTCAGATATTTCCAAATCGTCCGGCGGCTTTTAATAAAGTTCATTCATCTGTGTCGTCATTAATCTAAAGCCCGTATCAGACTATGGATTGGGATTGAGATTAGATTGAAATTTGACCAATTGAAAAAGAGAAAATAATCTCAAGTATAGTAAACTTACTCCTGATTGGTTAAATTTCAATCCAATACTCAATCCCAATCCGTAGTCTGATACGGGCTTAATGGCCTTCGTGGTGTTTGCACATTCCCTCCGGCAGATGGCGACAATCGTCGGCGTTCTGAAGAAAGCGAGCACAGGCGTTCAATGTCTCGTCTGTGTCATTGATGTCTTGTCGTCGTCGTCGTCGCTGTTAGAATTGTAGTGTTCGCACTATTATTTTCTAAAATCCTTATACGTTGGTACAGCGTGTGTAGTCAAAGCAGCGAGAGCAATGGGCGACCAGCAAGAAGGCAAGGACTTCAGTGAAGACGTGGCTGAGCAAAATTTCGACAAGAACGGCGATGCTGAAAGCGGCGACGTCGGCGATGGCGGAGACGCCGTGGAAAATGGCTCACAGGACTCACAGGAGGACAGGTAAAATTTTCCACACTATTATTCGCCCGTAGTCGCCATCCGTCGCGATTGGAATCGATTTTCACATCTTCCTCGCAGTCTTAGGACCCGTCGACTCGCGTTCATCGCACTTTGCGTGCATTTTCCCGCGAAATTGCTCGGCGTCGTCCCCCTCCGCCGCGGGCTCCTCGCTCTCTCGCTGAACGAACAAAATGGCGATAGGCGAGCCGACGAGACGTAATCCGTTCACATCGGCCGTACAAACGAACATTTGCGCGATTCTTTTGGGACGTACGTCTGCAACGCACTCGCGACTGCGTTTCTTTTCTCGTCGCCGGTGTCCTCCGACGCGTGTTCGGTCGGAATTTCGGATTATCATGACGTACGGGATGTCGGGGCTTTTTACGCGGCTTGAGAGAAAAAAGAGAAAGAAAGAAGTGAGGAAGGGTGGAAGGAAAGAGAAAGAGATACGTGTGTATAGATAGATTCGTTCACGTTACGTGTACTCTGCACTTTCTCCTGCGCGCAGTATTTTGCATTTTTATAGAGTTTTTTCTCCCTCTTTTTTTTTTTTCCATCAATAAAATGCGCAGGCCATGTTCGTTTGTTTTTTTGCTTTCTCCGTCAGAAGCGCAGAAAGTACACGAGACGCAAACAGATCTAACGTCACTTTGCAGCTTTGTATTTGGTATTTATCACATAGACATCTACGGGTCTAACTGAGCAATGCTCCGAATTTGTGCAATGAATGGAATAATGAGTATTTGTTGATACAATAATATAATTGTGAATTATTGAACAATTTACTGCATCATATTGATAATGCATTTGCGGTAAATCCATTTGGATCATATATATATATTATATATATTTTATATTGTTTGTCACACACGAGTATATATATAAAATAAGGTAAATATATAATTATACATTATTATATTAATTATACTTGTGACTATACATGTGCTACAGTTATACGAGGTATGTGTTTATCTGTTTCCAAGCTTTTCTAACTTTTTTGTAAATTTCTTTCTGTTCTCACTTAGCTGTTTAACTCTCTTCTAGTCCTATAATTAATGGAGGGCAGTCACAATTTCAGCATTGATAAAGAGTTTGTATGTATATGTAGATCCTACTTATATATATTTTGTAAGAATATGTAACATTTGTATATTATATTTTTTTTTATAGAGTATAATTTTGAAATCCAGTTTGATCAGTTGCGAGTCATCTGTCCTTATTCACAGTACATTACAGTCAAATTCAGATTAGTCAATTGCTCAAAACGATTGACAATGCATCCATGCTTATCTCTGGGATCTCTGAATTGAAGTGCGAAGCCTCGTGAATGACTTCGGGGTCGGAATTATTGTGCGAGCGATCCGCATCGAGTTCAAGTCCATCATGTTCCTTGGCGACACGAGAGCGCTGGAAGTCGAGTCAAATTACTTGAGATCAAATATGTGCCGCAGTGACACATACCTTGCCTGCTGGATAATACGTAGAGTAATTTCCGCTGTCGAGTGATATTTGGATTATATTGGGCATAAACAATGCACAGAGACACTAGGGCCAATGCATATATCTCTGATAGCTGAATGCCATTAACGCAGTTTATATGACTTGGTCTGCAGGTGGCAAACATCCCGGTGCGATTATGGCAGGCTGCTTGCAACCGGCTAACTGTGACCTGACCTGACAACAGATACCGGCGAGTAACTGGTACCCATGGTATTTATCATCAGCCCTAGATGATATACAAAAATGATATATATCTATTGATAAAACGTATATAAGTACAGACTAAACACTGCCGGAAAAAAAGTTAAAGGAAAGATAGAGAAAACGGAAACAGCAAAATGTACATATTGCAGCTTGTTCTTTGAAAATGCGAAGTAGTAAAAAAAAAGTGTATCTCAAGACTCGAGACAGTCGTGTGTAATATAAGCCTCATTGACGAGCCATGAATTGTACAAGTGTCTGAATGTAATATTGTGCCGTAATATATGTCGCTTAGTGAGAGAAATCAAATAAAGATAACAAAGAAAGAGCAAAAAGAGAATGAGAGATAAGAACAGAGCAAATTCATGCATCAATGACCAATGTTAATCTTTGTAACATATGGAAATTAATTTTTAGCTTTCCAATAGAGTTGCAGTCGATCCTACCACATGCCACTAATTTGGGCCAATTAATAATCGGGATTTGTTACGTTAGAGAAGTTATTTATATTTTCTTTAGGGGCAGCTGTATGTCAACTGGAGTTGTAGCTTATTTGGATCATCGTTAATAATAGTATTTTGCTCTCTTTGATGCGTTGTCTCTACACGTACATACACACATATACACACATAATACACATACATCGCATATGTATATGTACCTTTTTTCTAAAAAGAATACTTTTCCTTTAATGTTTTTGACGAACATGTTATGGTGTTCAAATCGAGTTGCCTGTGGTGCGCGCAAAGCCGTCTCCTCGTAACTTCAATTTCACTACGCTATCGCGTAGCAACTGCGTATGTAACTTTTGTATAATATAACGTACGTATAAATTTATCAGAGTTCATTTGTTCTAGGGATGGTATATTGTAGCTTTATACTTCTTGCTGTTAGAAATGTAACTATCTTGTTTAGTCACATGCAAGGAACGTGTTTATTTTTCCAAATCTACATATGTAGGACAATATCTTGTGTTTTTGTGTTGCTGCAATTGGAATTCCAATACGAGCAATATGTAATCGCACTTGTATAAATACATCAAAATTATTTTGCAGTGCCCTTTTTGCAGATAGCATCGTGGATCATCAAATGCACTCTATTAAGTTTTTAGTACGACTCTGACTTTGCGCAGGAATATACATTCTTGAATCGCCTTGCGTAAATTTTTGCAAACAATTAGCTTCGTTAGTGCAGTGTCTCTGTAAAAGATTTTTATGCCGAGCCTTTTTTTTTTGGTAAAAATAAATTAGTTCCATTGCTTTGCAGGTTGACCGGAAGTAATCAGGACTCTATATCATTGATATATAGGCACATTCAATTTCTCTATTTCTCTTTCATTTACTTTAACATAGTGTGCCTGCTAAAATTCAATTGAAATAATAAACCGCAGTCGTAAACGCCGCGATAGCGGTCGAAAAGTTAGGGCGACAACAAAGAGTTTCTCTTCCATTTCATTTATTTAAAAATATTATTTCTGCTTATTGCTTACAGAAAATTATTTGTCGGTGGTTTGAGCTGGGAGACAACTGACAGTAAGTTCTATCGTATACCTAGTGAACCGCAAAATATCGTCGAAGATAAAGTTGTACTTTATCCCGGCGAAAGACTCCGCGGGCATTTTTGTTCTTTATTTCATTATTTTTTACTCGTTGTGTTTCCGCATTTCAGAGGAATTAAGAGATCATTTTAATACATATGGAGATATTGAGAGCATTAATGTTAAGACAGATCCCAATACGGGCAGATCGAGAGGATTTGCCTTTATTGTCTTTGCTAAAGCCGAAGCTCTCGATAAGGTAAATGCAATAATTTTTCTTTATCCTAGCCGAGTGCAACAGAAATTGTTGTCACGGCCAAAAAAGATGAAAAATATTAAATGCAATAAATGACATACATGTATATAATAACCAAGTGACTTTCTTTGCAGATCATGTCAGCCGGCGATCACGTCATCAACAACAAGAAGGTCGATCCGAAGAAGGCGAAGGCCAGACATGGTAAAATCTTCGTCGGTGGTCTCTCGACGGAGCTGTCCGACGACGATATAAAACATTTCTTCTCACAATTTGGTAATGTAGGTGTCGCTTGTTAAATCACAGTAGAACGAAATTGTTTTACACATACGATTTATTGACACACAACTTTTCAGATTGTTGAAGTGGAGATGCCGTTCGACAAGACAAAGAACCAGAGAAAAGGGTTCTGCTTCATTACGTTTGAATCCGAGCAGGTGGTTAACGAGTTGCTCAAGACACCGAAACAGACCATTAATGGAAAAGCAGTGAGTCTTCTAGGTTCTTCATCGTTACTCATGAACGAAACACTCGTCGATTTCAGCAGCCGACGATACCGTTTCGTTTTCCATCATTTTCTTCTACCCTAATTGAACTTCAATTACTCCCCAGGTGGACGTGAAGAAAGCGACACCCAAGTTAGACGGCATGAGTGGAATGCGCGGCGGAATGGTGGGGCGCGGTAGAGGTTCTCGAGGCGGACGAGGTCGTGGATTTGGAGGACAAGGTGGCTGGGGACAAGGCTATGGCAGCGGCTACGGAGGAAGTTACAGCCAAGGTGGCTACGGTAGTGGCTACGATGGTTACGGTGGTTACGATTATTATGGCGGCGGTTATGGAGGTTACGGTGGTTATGACTACAGCGGTTACGGCGGTAATTATCTTTCTTTCGTGTATACATGCATATTGTAAGCGAGTCGGTGTGTTCGTACATATAAGTTATATATATACATATGTAACATCTATATATTTTGTTTATATTATATATAACATATATAATATATATTATATATATAATGTGTATATATATATATATATATGTGTGTACAGAGTGAAGTGTCGTTCTCCGTTGTATAAAACGGTCAATATTTCTCAATGATTCTCTTCGGAGGTATCCCCCGTGCCCATTTTCGGGCATAGATTTTCGTCAGTTCTTTTTCCGGAATATCGCGATGCATTTGATTCTCCTGTTCTTTAACTTTTTGTTTTTCCCTTTTGATCGCTGTACGACGGTACAGGCGAGCGCTGACTCCATTGTCTCTTGTATCGTGTGTTTCATGAAACGCAGATGGCTACGGCTATGGCGGTGGTAATTACGAAGGTGGCTACGCGGGCGGGCGCGGTGGTGCACGCGGTAAAGGTACGCATCAGCGTTCCTTGATATTCTATCCATGATCTTGTATTTTTGCTGTATCTCTCTTTTTTTCTCTCTCCCTCTATCTACTTCTTGTACTCAGTTTGACGCTTTGCCACCGCTAGAAATTGTACCGTGCATATCCATCCTTTGCAGTAACTTTGCAGCGACTTGGATCCGACTCCTGATTCGGGATGAATCGCGAACGTGAAAGTGTAGCTTCGACATAAACCTTAGTGAATTTTCAACTGTAGAAGCAGTGACGTATATTCGGCCGAAAAAAAGATTCTGTTTAATTTTTCATGTTCATCACTTCGTTGCTTATTAGTTCATGTTGCTTACTCGTTATTACAGAATGAAGACTCGATTAACGATTATGAAATGTTTCTACATGTCTGTCAAAGAAAGGGAAAAATATCGTTCCAAACAGTGTACAGCTTATCACCTTAGCTTGTAGTTTTTTTGTTCTTATGTTATGTGTAGTATTAATAGTAATAATAGTAGTAATTGTAGTGTTAGAAAATAATATATGTAGTAATAATGTCTTTCCCCTTTGGCATAATCTTTATAATAATAATGTATCATATATGCGTGTGTTACGTTGCAAGAGAGTCGACTTGTAAATTTATGTATGTGGTTATTTAGTGTCTTATATATATATAAAATTCGTCCTAACCAAATATACTAACTGTGTGTACGGTGACGGCATGTTTCAGGTGGATCAGGCTATGGCGGCAAACAAAGAGGAGGTGGTGGTCGTCAAAATCAGAGGCACCAGCCATACTAACGAAAATCCTCATTCGCGACCGCAGTGCAATTCGCGTTGTAATCGCTGGTGAGTTGCCGTGACTCTGAGATCCTTGTGCTTCCACACTTATTATCCTTGGAATTGCGGCGAGATATCAGTGTTCGTTTCTGTCGTGAATGTGTTAATGGGTGCTCGTAATATTTTTACTTTTGTAACAGAAAATACGCGAATTTAACTTAAATCTTTGTTATAGTTTATTATTATCTACATACGATCATGGCGATATTATATGCACATATATATATGTGTGATATATACGTATATATATACATATATATATATACATATATTATGTATATACGCGCGCGCGCGCACACACACACACACACACACACATAAATATATATATATATATATTATGTATGTATATATTTTTAAATATAAAGTAAACATTACATAGTCTACTTTTGCTTTTCTTCACAGGTAATCTTCCTCACTACAGATCTCGTCGTTCGTCCAATCGTCATTCCATTTAACCGCGTCCCTTCCAGAAGATTTCAACAAACACCACCGTACCGAGAAACCATAATCGAGACAGCAGTTAGCGATTTCATTTTATATTTAATTCCACGTGTATATGCTTCCCTTTCTGCCGTTTACAGCCTAAGCCTGTAATTGTGTTTCTCCTTTTTAACTATACGATTGCGGTAGAAAAGCAAGCATATAAAAAAAAATATCACTGACAACATTGAATGTACGCCGAATAAGAAAGTGAAGTATCGACGACAGTATAAATAATCTTGAAAAAATAATGTTGCCGTACAATAGTTGGTGAGATAAGAATAGTTGTATAAAATAAAATGATATGTAAACACGGTAACACGCGACATAAAAATATTTGCGTTATTACTGAGGAACTAATCGTATGTACACGATTATTTCCACTGTAACCCACTACACGTATCTTCTGACTCCGATACTCAAACTAGTTAGATACGTCGCAGTTGTAAAGAATTCTCTGCTGGACTGTATCTGTGATCAGTCGATAAATTTATTTTACGTAATGTCGGTTGTTATGTTTGAGCGGACTCGTCGTTCGTTTAACAGAGATTGTTTTTTCTCTTACCGTGCTATGTTATATCTTTCGAAATATAACATCATTGTGTTGTACATAACTCTACTAGGTGTTGTTCTCTTTAGTATAATGTATATATTTTTGCACGCGTGTTTAATATCGGAGATGGTATATATACCATTTTAATATATTAGAAGTTTAGTGAAAGAAGAAATTTTAGCTTCATTGGTCGGAATAACAATTACTGTGGTAAGCTTTTGTTTCTTGCTTAAAGTTCAAAACTATAACGTAATTTTCAGTTGATTAGTTATGAAGGTAGTACTTTTTATCAGAAATAGGGCTTTGAGCGAAAGATCAAATATTACACCCATGAGAAAAATGCTATTTAGTTTTTACAGTGGTTTCATTATCTTCAAGTATTTCCAGTGGTGGAAATTTGAGAGTGGCGCCATCTTACATAATACAAGGAGTACTGTTGGATATGATTCTAATACCCGTTTCTACCTTGGTTAACTTAACCGATTGATTGTTCCAACGGAATTGACCAATGGCATCTGTCGTTAATCAGTATTGACAAATAGAAGATTGACGATAGAACTGATTATTCTTCGACCACAAAGAGAATAATCAACTGCTATTGGTCAATTTTCTCACAAATTTACAACTTCCATTGTAGACTCCGCTTCAAAGTAGCAGTCCACTCAGGCCAGTCATGTAGTCAATTTTTTTCTGACGCATGCGTGTGACCGCGTCCATCACGGATTCGTCCGTCAATCTTTCGGTACCGAGATTGGCAGCCCTGTTCCAACGGAAACGAGCCAAGCAGCGCGAACGAGCAACGAAACGCGTCTAGGTACGGAGAAGAGTATGTATGTATCGCGAGGCCTTCCGTGTTGCGCGTGAATGAATGATGTTCGACGGTACGGGGAGGTGAGCGACCGACACGGAACATCATCGTCGACGAGCGGCAGTGTGTGGCGAACAGTGGCGTTGGTGATATGCCAATAATTAGCGTTCGTGACTCCGATGGACGTCCCGCGCTCATAGAGTCAACTGCCGCCGACGCTACGCCGATCAGCATACGCTCGTCTCGGGATCACTGAAGGTAGGCACGCCGATCGGCTTCGGGGATCGCGATCACGCCGTGTCCCCTCGCCTCGCACTTTTGCTCCCTTGGTCTCGAAGCGGGGGGAGGACAGGTGTTCGCGTCGCCGAGAGACAACGGCGTCGTCGTCCCCCTCGAAACCGCGCCAATTAGATGAGGGCTTTTTCCCGCCATATTTTTCAAAGTTCTCTGCGAGACACTGCGAGATTCGCCGTGGGTCTTCGGTAATAGCTCTTTTTTGTCAACTGGTGTTTCCTAAGTCGCACTCGTGAGTCTAAATTGGATTCTGAGTCGAGATGTGGATGCAGGTTCATTCTGGATTGATGACACTCAGACGCGACTGAAGGGTATGATACTTGCCATTAATTTGCAGATTACAGAGAATACAGTGTAGCAAAATGAGTACAGCAATGGAGAATGGGGCTGGTGATAGCGGTCCAAAGCAGAAAACCATCGAAGGCATCTACCAGAAAAAATCTCAGTTGGAACATATCTTGTTGCGTCCAGATACTTACATCGGTTCAGTGGAACCAGTAACAGAAATGATGTGGATTTTTGATAAAGAGAAAGATATGATGGTACAGAAGGATATCAAGTATGTTCCTGGATTATACAAAATTTTTGACGAGATCCTGGTAAATGCTGCTGATAATAAACAACGTGATCCTAAAATGGATATGATCAAAATTGATATTGATTCGTAAGTTCTGCTTAAGTTGTATTAAAATTTCTTTTAGTAAGAATGTATCTCCTTAAATCCCAAAGAGATAGTCCCTGTACAAATTATATTACTGAGTAAACATATCTATAATATTATTACAGTGAAAATAATACTATTTCTGTGTGGAACAACGGAAAAGGTATCCCTGTTGTGATACACAAGGAAGAGAATATGTATGTACCTACCATGATATTTGGTCATCTTTTGACATCATCAAATTATGATGATGAAGAGGAAAAAGTGACCGGTGGGAGAAACGGTTATGGTGCCAAATTGTGTAATATCTTTAGCCATCGTTTTACTGTTGAGACTGCGACGAAAGAATATAGAAAATCTTTAAAGCAAGTAAGTACAGTCTCTTTAATGCTTTGTTCTTTTCTTTCTTTCTCAATATATCATATGCCCATCCCTCTTATAGACATGGGGTAATAATATGGGAAAAGCTAGCGAACCGAGGATCAAAGAATATCACGGCGAGGATTTTACTAAGGTCACATTTTCGCCGGACTTATCAAAGTTCAAAATGCAATCGCTAGATGAAGATATTGTAGCTCTTATGTCCCGAAGAGCGTATGATGTGGCTGCCTCTTCGAAAGGCGTTAAAGTTTATTTGAACGGTACTCGAGTTCCAGTGAAGAATTTTAAAGATTACATTGATTTTTACATCAAGGGGAAAGAGGATGACGTTGGTAATCCACTGAAAATTATATACGAGAATTGCGGGCCACGCTGGGAAGTGGCTATTACTTTATCTGACAAAGGGTTCCAACAAATGTCATTTGTGAACAGTATCGCTACAACGAAGGTAAGTCATATAACTGTGCACAATAAGTTTTCTGTAAAGTGTAAGACTGATCTGTGTATTTAAGATTATCTGATATATCAACAGGGTGGGAGACACGTCGATCATGTAACAGAGTTAATAGTTAAGCAGTTGATCGAGACGTTGAAGAAGAAGAATAAAGCCGGTGTGGCCATCAAGCCGTTTCAAATCAAGAATCACTTGTGGATCTTCATTAACTGTCTCATCAACAATCCCACGTTCGATTCTCAGACTAAAGAGAACATGACCCTACAGGCGAAGAGTTTTGGCTCCAAGTGTACACTCACCGACAAGTTTATCGCTAACGTAAGCATAAATATCTGTCTGTCTCTATGAATATTTATATCTAGTCTCATCTTCTTGGTTCTCTTCACTCTTTCTACTCATCTTGCTATTTTTGCAGATCACCAAAATCGGCATCGTAGAAGCAGTGTTGACTTGGGCGAAATTCAAAGCTGACAGCCAGCTTCAGAAGTTAGGTCCTAAGTCGAAGCAAAGAAAACTTCAAGGTAAGATTATCATCTTGTATTCTTCTTTACACGAATGATTATCCGAGAAAAATTTGACGAGCATGCGTGCTTCGCAGGTATCCCCAAGTTGGAAGACGCCAACGATGCAGGAACCGGCAAATCGTTGGAGTGCACTCTCATATTAACCGAGGGAGATTCAGCCAAAACAATGGCTGTGTCCGGTATCGCCTCCATAGGTAGAGACAAATACGGCATATTTCCATTGAGAGGTAAATTCTTGTTTTATTGGAAGAAAAAAGAACTTGGATATAAATTTCATGGTGTAGCAATAACAAAAATTCGAACACAGGTAAAATGTTAAACGTGAGAGAAGCCACGCACAAACAAATCCTGGAGAACGCCGAGATCAACAATTTGATAAAGATTCTCGGTCTTCAATACAAGAAGAAGTACGAGACCCGAGATGATCTAAAGACGTTACGCTACGGAAAGATGATGATCATGACCGATCAAGATCAGGTGAACTTTTTCGCTCTATACAGATACACGCTGTATTAATTACACAATAATTATCATACGTGTACTGACGCTATAATTTGCGTTCTCACAGGACGGTTCGCATATCAAAGGTCTCTTGATTAACTTCATCCATCACAACTGGCCGTCGCTATTGAAACTGAACTTTATCGAAGAGTTCATCACGCCTATTGTGAAGGCCACCAAGGGCAATCAGCAATTATCATTCTTTTCACTACCAGAATTCGAGATGTGGAAGAAGGAAACGGACAATTTTCACACGTACAAAATCAAATACTACAAAGGTGTTTATTTAAAGCCAAAAAGAAACATATATATGTATCCATTCATCAACTGTTGCAATAGTAAACGCGTTGCATCGTCCATTTGTTAACATAATTTGCATTCGCACAGGTTTGGGTACTTCCACTGCCAAAGAGGCAAAGGAGTACTTCGAGAATATGGCCAGGCACCGAATACGTTTCCGGTACGACGGTGAACAGGACGACCAGAACATTATTATGGCGTTCAGCAAGAAATGCGTAGATCAACGCAAAGACTGGCTAATGAATCATATGAATGAGACAAAAAGGCGGAAGGAGATCGGTCTTAGCGAGCGTTATCTCTACGAGAAGGACACGCGTGCTGTCTCCTTTTCGGATTTCATCAACGTCGAGCTGGTGTTGTACAGCAATTACGACAACGTGAGGTCTATTCCAAACATGATCGATGGCTTCAAACCGGGCCAGAGGAAGGTGATGTTCACTTGCTTGAAGCGCAACGACCGACGCGAAGTGAAAGTGGCACAATTGGCAGGTTCGGTCGCCGAGCACTCGGCGTACCATCACGGCGAGACGTCCTTGATGGCGACTATAATCAATCTCGCGCAGAATTTTGTCGGCAGCAACAACATCAATCTGCTGCAGCCCATCGGTCAGTTCGGCACAAGACTGGCCGGAGGAAAGGACGCCGCCAGTCCAAGATATATTTTCACTATGCTCAGGTACATTCCACGTCGTGGCGATTGTTCCACGTGGATATTTGTGTGACGAATCATGCAACTATCCATCTACTTTCTGTTTTCTTTCCCGCATAGCCCACTGGCGAGGTATATATTCCACAAACACGATGATGCGCTCTTGAAACATGAATACGACGATAATCAAAAGATCGAGCCTGTCTTTTATATACCGGTGATCCCTATGGTGCTGGTGAACGGAGCCGACGGTATCGGCACCGGCTGGATGACGAAGATTCCAAATTACAATCCGCGGGAGATCATCGAGAACTTGCAGAGGATGATGGATGGCATCGATCCGAAACCCATGGTAATGATAATGTCGCTAGAGATACCGTTAGATTATCTAGAGTCAGTTGAGGGTATAATTTCAAAAGTATTGCACGCGATAGATTACAAGATGTGTTTGGGATAAAGATGTTCACATTTGATGTTGATATTTCAGACGCCGTATTACAAAAATTTCAAAGGCGTCGTGGAGAGCTGCGGGGACTTCCGTTATGTCATAAGCGGAGAGATATCGGTGATAGGACCGGACAAGTTGGAGATCACCGAGCTTCCCATTGGCACGTGGACGCAGACTTACAAGGAAACCGTGTTGGAACCCATGTTGCACGGATCCGACAAGACGCCAGCCGTCATCACGTAAGTGCTCCTTGCAATCTTGTATTATTGTTCAATGGAGGAATTTGTAGGTACCGTTTCCTCATTCTCTGCGTGCTTCATCACTAGGGACTACAAGGAATATAACACAGACACAGCGGTGCACTTCATAGTGATGTTGAATCGTGACAAATTGCTGGAGCTGGAGAAAGACGGTCTTCACAAAGCGTTCAAGATCCAAACAACGATGACAATAACATCCATGGTAACTCTCATCGGCATGTGGCTACATCGACCGGGTCACATAACGGAATTATGTCAACTGTGTATGTTTGTGCAGTGCGCCTTCGACGAGAATCAATGCCTGAACAAGTACGACAGCGTGATACAGATACTGAAGAGATTCTACAAGGTACGAATGGATACGTATCACAAGAGGAAAGATTACCTGGAGGGTGTTTTGCAAGCGGAGGCGGCGAAGCTGTCGAATCAAGCGCGCTTCATCCTGGAGAAATGCGACGGCACGTTGGTGATCGAGAACAAGAAGAAGAAGGACATGATCGCGGAATTAGTCCGGCGCAATTATGAGTCGGACCCGGTGGTAGCGTGGAAACTGTCGCAGAACAGGGAGCAAGTGCTGGTGAGTGGGTATAATTTCGTAAGGGCACTCAGTGCAATGCAGAATCGCAATTACTTATCGGGCTTTATTCATTCTGCTACGTCAGGAGGATCAAGTAAGTTATTATAGGAAGAAACAGTATGTAAAACTTCCAATGCGAACTTAACGCCTCGAAGGTCCTCTCACGACTATAGCCATTGTGTCCAGCGAGTAAAATCCTTCGGCAGGGGACTCCTTGTCATTTGAGGAAAATGAGCAGGGAACTGTCGATCGATGAGTCGCTTTGGATCATGGCTGTCTCTGTGAGGAACCTTTGCACCGGCATAATTGCACGATTTTACGAGTAATTGACATTGTCACGGGCAAATAGGAGGAAGTCGCGGAGAACGATGATGAGAACGCCGCGGCTGCAACCGCCATCACGATGGAGAGCGAAAATTTCGATTACCTTCTCGGAATGACTATGTGGACTCTGACGAAGGAGAAGAAGGACGATTTGCTGCGGCAACGGGATGAGAAGGTGGCAGAGCTGAAGAGACTGCAAGCTCGCACACCAATTTCTTTGTGGAAAGAGGATCTAGACAATCTATTGAGCGAGTTAAATAAGGTGATATGATCTAGAAGAGCAGTCATCTTCTGCAAAGTGGACAAAATGATTCCGTTCTTGACTATCACACGATTTCTGCACTTGTAGCTGGAAGAGAAGGAACGGAAAGAGGAAAACAAATCGAAGCAAACTGTTAAGAAGCCGCCCTCGAAGTTCTACAAGGAGGACACTCGTCGCATAGTGCCAGTCATTGACGTTGAGTTGAAGAAGAAGATCGAAAAAGCCGACATAGTGTCGAAAGACAAGAAAGAGGGTATAAAGAAACCGCGGGTAAGTCTATTACTTGAATCTTGTTTGATTGATTCGGACATTCCTCAACGTGTTGTTGTAAAATCTTGTATCTAGGTGAAGAAGGAGCTAATCTCACCGGAGGAAAAAGACGAGTTCGATGCATTAATTGAGTCTAATTCGAAGCCACTCGACGACAGGCTTGGAATTTCCCCAGAGAAGATTGAAAAGAAGGCTGGAAAGAAAGGTTAGTATTGAAGTAGCGCTAAATTTCAGCTAATCAGTGGGTGAAATAGCGCAGTAAGGATTTTTTAACTATGCACACTGGAATGTTCGACAAATAGGAATGAAGCAGTCGACGTTGCCGTTCAAGCCAATAAAGAAGAAGAAAGATAAGGACTCGGACGACAGTGACAACATCGATTTCGGTAGTATTTCGCCACCTCCACCACGCACGTCCCGCAGATCCGCAGGTTCGATTATCGGTTATTTCTTGATCTCGATCGCGGCATTACGTCAATAATGCATATATTGTTAATAGCATGTATTGCTCGATGAAGTTTTGCTCCTACCAATCGCTAAATCTGTTTTCACAGTCAAAAAGAAGTATACCGTGAGCAGTGACGATTCGGACGACAGTCTCGAGATATTAAGTCCTTCCGATTCCGAGCCAGCGTACGTATACAATCGATATTACGATTTATAGCGCATATATAATCATGTAAAAATTTTATACAAGTCATACAAATGATGAAAAGCAAGAAAAAGGTTTCTACCTTTTCCAGAGTTTTGCAACGCATCTGTGTTCAATAGAACAATGTATCTTTTGGCAATTCTCAGAGGATACATTTTTTTACTGAATGTCACATATGTTCTAAGATTTATGGAGGGAAAAACGTCGTCTTTGCTTTTCTTCCATTGACTGTACGAAAGTTTGTTTCCTTTTCATTGTGTGGTTCTCTTGTAGGAACAAGCAAAAAGTTATGATGCTGAGCGATTCGGACGACAATTTCAAACCCGCCAAGAAACCACACCAGCCAGCCCGTAAGTGCGCGCAATAACATATTGTTACACGCGACCGCCTCGCGCATACCGGGTTTGCGAGATGAACTTGGACAAGACTTTAAGAAAAGAAAGAACGCTTCTTCAAATATATACAAACTCTCAGTTATTAACGAATTCTCTCGTTCTAACAATAATTAAGAATAGCGTTTGAGTTACGTCAGCTTGCAGCGACAGCTCGTGACTCTCTCTCAGCTGTTGTTTTCTTCTTACCGATTTTCCGTCGTCCAGACAATCATCCTTCAGCTGTTAAAATCAGCATCAGATACCTAAGGCTCGCGGACAACGGACGCTGCCACAAACCTTGTGGCTCGAACATAATATATTTAATAAAGAGGTATATGAAGAGTGAACATACGCATGCTGAATATTGATTTGATTTCACAGCGAGCTCAGAGGAGCTTTTCGACTCGTTGGTCGGCAATTCTTCTCCAGAGAAGCAGGCGAAACCCGTGATATCCTCATCCGGGGAAGACTCACCTGTAAAATTCACGCCACCTAAAAAAGGTAATTGGATATCTGCGCTTCTAAACGCATATTGCTCATTATTTTGCAATCAATTAATTCGCAACTTCCCCGCTCACCTGTCCGTTACGTTGCAGCACCCGCGAAAAAGAAGACTGAAAACGGCGGTGGCAAAGCAACGAAGAGGCAGGTGAAGAAGAAATCAAAGTCATCAGACTCCGAAACGGACGACATCTTCGTTAAACAAAATCCTGTGAGTATAAAGCGATTCACGGCGACACGGTAGTGTCCCGGTTTTCTGAAAAATGTGAATTTCTCCACTCGCACAATTTTTCATTTGCAGCCGAAGAAGAAGAAGAAGAAATCCGACTCTGAGGACGATATCATGACCGACGATTTACCGCCACCCCGGAAGACCGCCGGGCGAGTGCGTAAGCCGGTGTCTTACGCTCTGAAATCGGACGACGAGGACTCCGATTGAACGTTCTTATGTCGTGCTGTGAAAGTGCCAGAAAGACGATGCAATTAGCTAAGAAGAGCAGTGGATTCGGAGCCAAGATCGAACTTTTTCGCAGGTCGTTCTCGAGAAACAAATATATCTCTAATAAATGTATCTCTTGAGGAAGTGTATTAAGGAATTCTCCGAAGAACTTTCGTATGGCGATCGCGTTCGCGACGCTAATTAGTAATTTTAACCAGGAGAGGACGTTTCGTCGTGCAGGATCTGCCGAACACATTTTAGGGGAAATCTTCGTATTTCGTATCGTATTTCGGACGGAAAGGAGGAAAGGAAATGAAGAAGGAAAACAGAAAAGTAGTAGTCGTATGAACGTAGATCTGCGCGAGACAAATTTCGGATCCGCGTTCGTGCACACATTTCACTTTTTACTCGAATGATAATTATTGCAATTCGCTAGAGCGGACGCAATATTCGAATTCGCGTATTCTTGGAGTATTCTTGAGATACACCGAATCCCCTTGTACATAAATGTGCATCGCTCGGGTGTGCGTGTAGCGTTGTGGAAATGTGTAAAACTGCAAACACCGTGGACGGTGCTGTTGGATGTGCTCAGAATACTTCAGTCTCATTGCGCGCGCAGTTGGAAGTATCCTCTCGTATTACGAGAAGAAGAAAGAAGAGAAACACATGTGAACTTCGCGAAGAGAGATCACAAATGTTACACTGTCGCGATATATCATTTCGTACGTTAATTAGACGTTTAGCGTACTTTTCGCGACTTTTTTTCTTTTTCTCAAAAACTCGCGAGAAATACGACATGCTCGACGTGCCCCATCGCGAAGGGAACATCCGGCGCCACCTGCGTTATTAGGTAGACTAATTATATATCACAGCGCAATGCAGAGGAAACATACAATTAACTCTTCGGATCTCAGATCTCATTGTCATCGCACACGCTCGAAACTCGTACATACGTTTACTTAGTACTACAATAATGCCACAGGAATCTCGTTTGTGCAATTCGTGCGCATCGAAGATAAGCGGAGGATAAAACGAGACACGAACGAGAATGAAAAGATACAGGAACGAAAGTCTGGAGAAGGAAACATTTTATAAGAAAGAAATAAGAGAAAAGAAAAAACGAACAAAATGAGATACACAATTCTGAGATATATTTTTACATACGTCACAAGATACGGATTTTTCTTTGAGGTTGTGTGTAATAACTAAAGAAATTACAACGGTAAATGTCTATTATACATATGTATACCCACACACATAGGATGAATATAGCGACTATATGCGGCGCTCAATATTAAATAAGTTAAGGGAAACAGTCTGACGTTCACTTTTAAGCTTCATATGGATTACCTGACACACATGTGGTATAAAATAATCGGTTCACTTCGTGCTCGTGTTTCATTCATATAATGAAAATACGTTTCATGATAATGAAAGAGAAAGAAGAGAAACTTCTAGATCGTCAGACACTGAATGAGAGTAGCCGTGTATGTACACGATTCTCGCTGCGACGAGATCGTACAGGTCGAAGTTGAAGCGAACAGTCGGCAGGAAGATCGAGGGAAGACTAAGATACGAGAATCGGAAGTTAATTGGTTTCCTCGGTATGATCATCGTACGTTCTTCTGTTTCTTTTGTTTCCGTGCAATTTATCCTCGAATTAGAGAGAACTGGAAAAGAAAAAGAGGAGAGGAAAGGAAACAGAAAATTTGAGGAGACTCGTTAACTTCGGCGTGTATTATTGATGTTCATTGAGAATTGAATACTCCGACTGTATTATACTAACATTATAGTTCTGTGTATGCGCGTAGTTTGTCCATTTCATAGAATAAGAATGGAAAGGATCATTGTGATTGCAGTTAGCGACGTTTTCGATCACAATTTGCTACCTACTGAAAGGCGAACGTCCTATATGACAAAGTAGTAGCCGAATATATGAATTTCCGTAAGACACCCGATCGGCTAAAACCCTCAGCCTAATTCTTTTCCACACCGCGCATCTCTTCAGCGATTTTCATTTTTATATAATTCACATACATAAATACATAATAAAATGTTCTATCTTTTTAGACACTCGGCGATTCATTGCTCGACGAACCACCGCTCGATAACACGAAAGAGAAACAAAAAGAAGGAAGAAAAAAATATGAGAATCGAACAAAATCTTAAACAAAATACAGCAAGGGACACACAGTGGCTCATATTTAATCAGCTTACTAACTCTCTCTCGACACAGTTCTTTTTTATACACAAATATATGAATTTATTGCTACAATATTTCACACACTATCCTCGATGCGACATCTTTTTTCTTTTTTTTTTTCTTTTTTCCTTTTTCATTTGTGAGGAAAACTCACGACTTGCTTATGTGCAGAGGTGATCGAAAAAGAGAACAATGTTTGATCTTATTGTGACAATTGCGACAGTGTACAGATCGTAGTGATACTTTAACAAATAGGAAGATACTTGTCTATATTGCGCTCGTATTTTTCAGTATATTTCATAATTACCTATATATAACATACATATATAAAACAAATTGCGAGTAAAGAAACAGTGACCAATCCGACGAAGCTTTTACCTTCGAACTCTTTGCTCTCTTTCTATCTTTTCTCCTGCTTGCCTCAAGTTCCTTGTTCTCTCTTCCTCTGCTTTTTTTTAAACACAATTATCAATTTGGCGCATTATTTGGTACAAGTTTTGCATCTTTCTCGTAATGTCCTATGTAGTTGCGACCTGTAAGCACAGCAGTGATGGTATAGATTAAATGAGCTTTGCTGCTGTGTTGCTGACTGCTTGCTCGGCGAGCTTGTTTCGGCACTTGGGGCTTGCAAGTATTCGCGTCTAGCTAATACCAGCACATCTTCTTTCCACATGCTAGGCAAGTTCCCATGAAACTCTGCAAACAATCATACAGTCACGTTGTAAAATGATTCTCAATGTGTTTCCCATCTTTGAATAAAATAAAATGAAAGGAAGTTTGAGACGGAGTACTACCTTTGCTTCGCTACTGACGATCTGTTGGCAAACCGGATATCTCCTCTTGATATCACACGTTTCTTCGGCCTCTCTCGTTTTCGTGCGATTCGTTTCCAAGGTAGAATGACTAAATAAAAGAATAAAAGAGAGAGAAGAAAGGGACACGAAATCTGAAGAAACGCGACAACTTCGGTGTGTATTATTGTGTGTACGCGTAGTTTGTCCATTTCGTAGAGTAAAAACGGAGAGAGTCATTGTGCTTACTGCTGGAGACGTTTTTAACCACAGTTTTTTATCTACCAAAAAGCGAGTGTCCCAATATGTGATATATACAGAGCTCGAATATATGAATTCTCGTAGGACATCAGATCGATTGAAACTCTCAGCCACGCGTTCTCGGCCCAATTCTTGTCGACCTCTTCACATATCTTTCTTCGGTAATTTTCATTTTTATACAACTCACATACATGCGCACGTAATAAAATGTTTCATCTTTCCAGGCGACCGGCAATCATCGCTCGACAATCCAATGCTCGAAAGCAGAAAAATAAAAAAGAACGGGAGAAAGAGAACGTGAGAATTGAAACGAAAGAAACGAAGTACAAACAGGGGCAGATATACAACATCGTGACGCGTGGTTCATATTTAATTAATAAGTTTACTAACTTTAAAGTTTTTTTATACACAAATACGTAAATTTATTGCTATAACGTTTCATACACCATCCTCAACGCAATTCCTGTTTCTTTTTCTTCTTTTTTTCTCTCTTTTTCTTCTTTTTCACTTGTCATGAGGAAGATCGTGACTATGCCGACACGCAGGAGCGATCGAAAAAGAGAACAGTGTTTGATCTTATTGTGACAGTTGACAGTGTACGGATCGCAGTAACACTTTGACAGATAGGAAGGTACTTGTCTCTAAATTGCGCTCAGTGGAAAAAGCTCCGTCTCTAGATAAAAAGCTTTTTTTTTGTTTTTATCTCGTTCCCCCGTTTTGTTTCGTTTTTTCTTTCTCTCATGCACGCGCGTAATTGTAAGTTCGTCTCAATCATGTTCCCAAGAGATTCTAGATATGTGTGTATAAATGCAAAAATCCTTCCTGTCGCGCAAAGTATACGAATATCGTCCAACGTGTGTCCTCGCAATTATTAAGTTCTCTTATGTACCTCTCGCGTCATCATAACGCGAGTTTCGATGGCATGAACGTTCGTTGAACGACACTTTATGATAATCTTTTAAGGCCAGTTGCAGTAATTTTGATAAGCCTCACTCAGCGATTACTTTTTTTCCTTCAACGTGTCCTCGATACGAAAAACGACATATTATGGTAAAATATATGAATAACGATTTCCCTCCGCGTTGCCTTACACATTATTGAATATACGCGCGCCTCTCTTTTTTTCTCGTCACAAGTTCATGTGAGAATCATCGAGCGAAAAAATGGATGCTAGAAAAACCGACAGTCACATACTTGGCAGTTATGTCTTCGGCCAAGATTCTTTTAAAAATTTATGCCATTCCGGAAATTGTTTAGAGCCCCGTAAAGAGAGTCCAGTTTAGCAGACTCGAGTTGCGTTTTACACATCGTGCACCATTGATTGAAAAAAAGAAAAAAAAAACAGAAAATATCTAGCTAAAAGAAAATACACACCTTCAACCGCGTGTTTTTTTTTCTTTTCGTCTTAACAAGAAGTGGGATGCGGGATTTCGGGAACGGTTGGCATTTTCTTTTGTTGTTGTTGTTTTTGTTTTGTTCAAAATTGAAGCGACGGATCTAGTAGTAGACTCTTCAGACTTGTAATGTATTCTCCTCTCTCACCACACTTGCCAATCACATTGATGGTATTGAGTCGTCAATACCCGGTGCCCACGTTGTACCAACAACTGACGCAACACTTTTTAACAACACACACACACACGTACACACACATTCGCTCAATCATTCTTTCTTTCTCACGTTCACTCTAATACGCATTTCTCTCTCTCTCTCTCTCTTTCTCTCTCTCTTTTACTCCCAGAAGCTGCGGCTTGTCGACGGACGCGACTATAATACAAAGCAAGGGCACTTGATAAAATAACTTAGTCTTCTATTTCATAATTATCTATATATAACATACATATATAAAACAAATTACGAGTAAAGAAATAATGATCGATTCGGTACAGCATTTCCCGACGCTTTTATCTTAAAACTTTACTCTTTCTCTCTTTCTTTCTGCCTGTTTTAAATTTGTTCTTTCTTTCCCTCTCTCTTTTTCTCTCCTCATTACCGCCAGATTATTAAACATGTTTAGTCGCTCTTTTACATACATATCCGCTCTCTTGTTATATTGAAGAAAGGGGTAAATGAAAGGAGAGAAATAGAGAGAGAGAGAGAGAGAGAGAGAGAGAGAGAGAGAGAAAGAGAGAAAACAGAAGAGGAGGAAGAGTGAAGGAGGAAAACGTAAACGCCTAACGTACTTCTTCATTACGACGGATCGCCACGGAGTTTTAAACTATGTATGCGTAAGAACGGATTTTACAAGTGGTGGTGGTGGTGGTGGTGGTGGTGGTGGTGGTGATAGTAATGGTGGATTACAATTTTAGTGTTCTTTCGTTTTTCAGTTTTCACTTTGGGAGCACATCGCGATTCTCTCTCTCTCTCTCTCTCTCTCTCTCTCTACTTGCGATCTCTCACTTTGTTGTCTTTCTCTCTCTCTCTCTCTCTCTTTTTCTTTATATCGGTCTATCGTTCCGGCATAGATAAAAGCCCACTCTCGTCTCAGAATAGGAACAACCAACCAAATCTCCTTCGTGTATCGTGTCATGTCGTGTATGTGTGTGTGTCGTGTGTGGGCGTGGATGCGCGTGTATGTTAATCGTTATTAGTCATGATACAAGTAATAATGTTAATATTCGAATAAAGTAACATGATGCGCGAGTCAAGCATTCATGGAATGCCGGGCTGGCGCCGAAAGTCATGCGAGGATAGAGCCACCACAGTTGTCTTCCCACTGTCAATGCTTGTCCTTTTTACACCATATATATATATATTATGTCGGATTTATTAGTTTATATATATATATTTATATATATATAGTATAAATATATACACTCACGCTAATTTTAACAATCCTCTAGCGCTCTCTCACGCACACTAAACGCCAGGAGAGAGGAACGTCTCCGTAAAAGCGATTGCTCCGATTGCTTTTCTCATGTTCTTTTTTTCTTTTCGTTCCTACTTTTGTTCCACCCCCTCCCCCTCCATCCTTCATCATTCGTTGCTGCCTTGACCTGCTATTTTATTTTTCCGAATAGGTTTACTTCTATACCAGGTATTCCAGTTGTTGCATCTTTTTGCTTTTATCGCTGTCCCCCCTCTCTCTCTTTCTCTCTTTTGTTTTTCCACATACGCTTCGTTTCCCCACTCGCCCCCCTCCCCCTTAATCTAAACGTCACTTTTAGTTCACAATGACTTATCACATGTTTAACTTTTCGTTCGCTCGCTCGTTCGTTCGTTCGCATTCTCTCTTGCGCACTTGCTCTCCCTCTCTTTCTTTCTCTCTCGCTCTTTCGCGCGCTCTCTCTCTCTCTCTCTCTCACTCTCTCGTCGTCTCTTTTAAACACTATTATCAAGTCAGCGCACTGTTTGATACAAGGAACGATAATACAATTGAATATTTACGAACACAACATTTTTTGTCATGCTGAATAATGTGGCGTGGCTTGTAGAAAGACGCAAGCTCCTGGACTTGCGGTGACCAGTCTCGCATCTCTCTTGCAATGTCCTATGTAGTCGTCGACCTGTAAGTATAGTTGTGACGGTGTGGTGGTGATGGTGGCGGTGGTGGTGTGGTAATAGTGGTGGTGGTGGTGGTGGTGGTGGTGGTGGTGGTGGTGGTGGTGGTGGTGGTGGTGGTGGTGGTGGTGGTGGTGGTGGTGGTGGTGGTGGTGGTGATGATGGTGGTGGTGGTGGTGGTGGTGGTGGTCATGGTGGTGGTAGTGGTGGTGACGGTGATAGTATCCGGTTTAGTATTTACAATTGGTTATAGCAATCGTTATTTCCCTAAAGATGAGATGGTGTGCAGTCCGAGCGTTCAAGATTTGGCATGTATTGGTATATCGAGGATCTTGTCCTTAGTCCTTCCTCTCCACTACGAACTGCTCGACGCGTTCATACCGCTAAACATGCCAATAGTGAACGAACTTTGCTGCTGCTGCTGCTGTATCTGCTGCTGTTGCTGCTGCTGCTGGCTGTTCGCTTGGCGGCCATGTTTTGGCACTGGGGGTTGCAGGTATTCGTGTCTAGCTAATGTCAGTACGTCTATGCGCTCCTCCTTTCTATACGCTAGGCAACTTCTTATGAAACTCTGCAACAGATCATACCGTCACACGTTATAAGACGAATGAAAATCTGGACACTTTTCGACTTTCGATAAAATAAAATGAAGGCTTGCATCCAAGTACTACCTTTGCTTCGTTGCTGACGGTCGGTTTATTCGCGAACTGAACCTCCGTGGCCTTTAGTATCGTATTCTCCTCTAAAATGGTAGCCTGCGATTGGTTGTGGCCAAAAGGCTGCAAAGACAATATGCTTGTATCATGTACGCGAATACGTTATGGGGAATAGAGTATGCGGCAACACAATCGCGACAAATACCTTTTTACCATATAGGCATTGGTAAAATATAACTCCTACACTCCAAACGTCGACTTTGGACGATATTTTGGGAGGATTTTTGCCAATGACGAAACACTCAGGGGGCAGGTACCTGTTTAATAATTCATTTTAAATGACTGTAATACAAACAATGCGGCGATGTAAATTTAGGAAAAACGGCTAAAGTACGTACCAATAAGTACCCGCTCCTTGTGACGTTAGATCCATCCCGTGATCCGGATTGTAATTCTCCTCGTCCATGACTTTACTTAAACCGAAGTCCGTGATTTTTATTTCGCCGCACACGTTGCCCTCGGTTAATAGGATATTACCTGTGCGAACGAGCGTCGCGTGAGTAAGTTCACTCTCATTGATCCAAAGAAAATGCTCAAAGGATCTTTTTTCGGAAACAATCGACGAAAGATTATACCTGATGTTGGCAGACTTACCTGGCTTTAGATCGTAATGTATGACTGGGGGTTTTATTTCATTGAGGTATTTTAATGCCGATACGACTTGCATAACAATAGATCTCGCTTCTCTCTCGGGTATAGTCTTATGCTGAAAAGAAAAAAAAAAAAAAACACGTGAAATTGATAAAAACATGTTACAGTTGTCAGAGAGGGGAAACTCGCGTGAAATGACAATTGGACGTACCTGCTTGAGGTAAAAATCTAAATCATGGCCATCACAATACTCCAGAACGGTACAAAAGGAATTGGCATCAATTTCAAATACATCATACAATTTTACGACTCGTGGATGATCCAACGCTTTGTGTATATTGTATTCTCGCAACGCATGCCTGTACGCAACAGAAAGAAACGATAAATAGAGACACGCTTCTCTTTATGAGAATACAAGTGTGCTATTAAATGTGTGTTTGCGTTAGGTAAGTCCCTATAATAAAGAAATAATTGGAATATCGAAAACTTACTTTATATAATTAGCTTTTTTATCTTCTTTCCAGTCTTTATTTAATTGATGCACTTTGCAAGCCACATACCGTTGCTCTTTTAAGTCAAATGCCTGTGCAGAAGGGAATACAATTAGCTTGCAGGTATATTCGACAGAATAAAATTCTTACGGATACAAACGAAAATAATGTGGATGAAACGTCCTTGTTACCTTGTGCACTTCGCTGAAACCACCTTTTCCTAATAACATTAGTAGAAGGTAACGTTCGTTCAAAACAGGATGGGAGTTGAATCTCGATTGGTCCTCGTTGTGAATACGCTTCAGCTCCCTGATGTGTAGGTTCCGCTCCCTCTCGAGCTTCTCCATTTCTAATTGCAGATCCGCGTCTTCTTTCTTCAACGCGCTTTGCCTTAACTGAAAACAGAGGAAACGTCGTCGCGAAACATTTGAGAATATAGAAATCTAGAAATGCTTTCGGGAGAAAGACCACCGTAAAACGGTTCTCGGTACCTTGAGTATTTCGTCAGCTTCATAATACTCCTGCCATGTATACCCAGGTACTGCATCTGGCTTCAAGAACGTCGCCTCGGTGCCATTATGCAGGGAGGATTGCGGTTGACTACGTTTTCTGCCAGTCTCGCTGTTCGACGGCCTCTTCTTGAGCAGCAACTTCTTCTGCTTATCGATCTCTTCCCGTTCAGTCGCTATCTCTTCCTGTCGCCGCGCGAGCTCCTGAAACGCGTAACCGTCGGTCCAGTTCTCTTGAAAGGTGGCGCCCACCCTCTGCGTAACGAACTGACCCAGCCTCAGTCTATTTTGCATACACTTCTGCCTAGCCTCCTTTTTTTCTATGTTTGATTTTTCTTTTAATAACTTCTTTACAACGTCTATACACTTATTTATATGTGATTTGTGCTGCTCAATCATTTTCACTTGATTAGCCACTTGAAGCTTAAGTTCGTCCGTTGTCTGTAACAAAAGGTACCAAGGATTTTTGTTTTTAGTACGCGATACGGATTGCAATCGTGTCGTAACGATAACTATCGCTTATATATAATAAGCTTCGAGTTACATATTTGTATGTAAATTCGATGAAATAAGTAAAGCATGCGTAGAAGCGAATTCACACAAGGGGACTGATTAACACAATCGCGAACACATTGCAAACTTACCCTATTTAATTCTTCAATTTTGCTGTTACGTAGTTCTAAGTCCGAAGAAGCTTGAGTTTCAAATTCCTGTATCCTCTGGCAAGTAAGTTCTGTCTGGAATGTAATTTGTATAATTTACGATGAAGCAAGTACGTTACCGTAACATCTGATACATTTGTCATCATCGCTCATAAACACCGGATACCTTGCCGCACCCAGACAGAGCGTGATACACACGAATCGATTTAATAAATTGTCAACGATCTTTTACGCTTGATTACGTAACACGACATTATTTATTGAGCTTTTGAGCTATCTCACTACGATGTACGTTGTCTTTTATCACTTGAAATAAATATAGAGAGAAAGGGAGAGAGAGAGAGAGAGAGAGAGAGAGAGAGAGAGAGAGAGAGAGAGAGAGAGAGAGAGAGAGAGGGAGAGAGAGAGAGAGAGAGGGAGAGAGAGAGAGAGAGAGAGAGAGAGAGAGAGAGAGAGAGAGAGAGAGAGAGGGAGAGAGAGAGAGAGAGAGAGAGGTAGCGAGCGGAACTCAAGCGTGAATAAACGCCGACAGAACTGAAAGATCACACAGGCAGCAAGGAAAACACCAAAAATGTATGCACGTGTAAAGGTTGCTCGTATAAACGCCAATGGAAGTTCTAAAAAAAGTTCCTAGCGGTATAGTCAAACGATACAGGACTCATTGGAACTTAAATGCAGCGTTCAATGAATCCTGAAGGTCAACGTACGTATGCCAAAAGTAAGAAAATATGCCTTCTGATGCTCGCTTCATTGCCCGAGCAATCAGCAATCTCTCGGAACACTAGGATGCATTAGCACTTTTTCGTATCCGTAACGATAAGCACGTTGCAGTAGAGAATGGCATTACAAGGTAGCCTGCATTTGTACAACGACAAATGTATACAGTGCTACATTCTGGCCAAAAATTAGCTGATTTTACTGCAAACATTTGACAAGAAATGCCCATCGCAAGATCATAAGTGCAGGCATACGAAGAAGTCGAACTTATTTACATGGTGAATGGATTACAAACGGAAAAACTTATATGATTGTACAGACAAACTCGAAAAAAGGAAATGATTGATCTCCGCGATGATGATACCTCTGTGGTCGTTATGACGGTCTCATTATTATTCCACGCAAACAATCGACAGACGACATGCCTATGAAAGAACGATCGGTATTGGTAAAAATCTTCAACTGGGCAACTCTATTCTATCCGTATCACATCTTTATCGTCTTAATCGTCAAGAAACATAATTGTCATAGCTTTAGATTTGTTACCTACCTACTGTACGATGGTACTTGTTGTATTAGCTAAGAAGCTAATAGGAGGATCTTTTGAAAATACATCTTACGTATCTCTATCAAGAACTGCCCTGTGGGTCGTTTCTTATAAAATGCTTGCAGATATTACCGAATTTTGCTTACATTTGGGGTGTTAGTCTTCGCTTGCCTGACCTGGCTTGTCCTATTGAGGTTGGTAGGCCTTACCTGCACCTGCTTGCTGACCATGGAGCCTGCAGGTTGTGTTGAAGCTGGTGGAGGAGGAGGTGGAGGTTGTGGATGAGGTCTTGGCGGCTGCATCATTGAAGAGAATTCCGCCACCGAAGAATTGGGTGTTGTTACTTGGGGTGAAAGTAACTGTTGAGGCGATGGTGGATACTATTGGCAAAAAGAGATATACAATTAAAACAATATGGGAATGCAAATAATTGATATTGTCAAATATTCTACATGTGGTGCTTTTTCTGAGACTTACCATAGAATAAGCCTGTTGAGGAGAAGGGCTCTTGGCTCCACCGTGCCGGATAGGACTATTACCCAGATGATGCTTTGGGAAATACTCATTGATTTTCTTATTATCAAGGGCAGCGACTGATCTAGCGCCTTTACTCCCTACAGGTCCTCCTGAAACACCCCCACCTCCATCATCCGCTTTGCGCTTTCTCTTCCTCTCAGTAGCAGTCCGTGATACTTTTTCCGGAGTGTTTGCATCCACCTCCTTATCACTGTGCGATGAGCCTGTGAAATCACAAGTTCAATCAGAAGTGTCATTCAATATCAAGAACACTACTGAGCTTCACAATCTCAATACAGATGACGGTTTGTTCATTGAAAAATATTAATACCCGTATTCATAGTCAGGCCTTATATTTGAGGCCTCCTTATACCCATCCTTAGATGCTGCATGGGTTAATTTATTGGCTACAGACCATTTGAAGATGAACTTAAGGAAGCCTTAAATATAAGGCCTCACTATGAATATGAATGTAAGAAACAGAGCAATTTGTCTAGACGCATGTGATACTATCCTCGAGGCAAAGCAGTTGCCCCAAGGACCAAGGATACCAGGGCAGAAAATTTAGACATATTATTGGTAGAAACCTGTGCATTACCGGCGCGTGTTACGTTTTCGTGATAGAATATAATTTTTTTTTCACTTACCAGTGCTCATGTTCGAATCTTGACTATGAACCGACTGACCAGAGTTTACAGTTGATTGGGGTGCCATCTGAATTTGTGACCCAGCAGACATCTGAAAAGCAGAGGTACAAGAATACGTTAAGTACACTGACATACGAGTCGCGACATCTCAGGGAGAAAAACAAACGCAGAGACGGGGGGAATTAATGCAACGAACCAAATGGTGACGGAAGGAGACATGGTGACAGACTACAGTCACGAGAAGCGCCTGTGCGATTCGACCGTTATCGAGGGTAAGGCTCGCCGCCACATAGTAAAGCCGAATCGAGCGACGATGCAACGATGAGGCAGGCGGCCGTGCTCCACGGCAGAAGGCAGGCGGTGAGCACGATCACGAACGATGGCTGGTGAAGACACGACGGACGGACACGAAGAACGTATGAAGAAAGACGAATGCGAGACGAGGCAGGCGCGAGAAACCGACCGACCGAGCCGATACCTCTCTCGGCGGTAACGAGAGAGGTTACGCTACGCAAACGGCGAAACCGGCGAAACGCTACGACGCTACGAGACACGGCACGAAGAATCGAGATGTTGTTAAAACACACGATTTACACTCCCCGGGGGGAACAAACCTGGAAGGATAGAGAAAGACTTATGGAGCGGAGGAAAGAGGGACCGAGGAGCGGGAGGGAGGGAGGGAGGGACGGAGAGAGAGAGGGGAGGACAGGGGAGGCGGGATCACAGAGGTAGGAGTACGCGGAGGGAGGGGACGAGGAAGGAGAAACGGCAAAGTGCGAGAGAGAAGGTTGCACACGCGCGCACGATGATGGCAGAGCGAGAGGACAGAATACTACGGCCACGCGTGGAGCGAAAGAAAGACAGTGAGAGAGAACGAGTGAGCGAGAAAACGACAGAGAGAGAGAGAGAGAGAGAGATTGACACCTTCCAGAACGACCTATGGTGGAGTCCCATAGTAGTCAGCGTTCGGGGCCGATCGGCAGTGTGTCAACCGCAGGCGGAATTTCGCGCACGGTCCTTCCGCAAGTAGCGGCGACGGCGTGCGAGGGAAATGTCCGATATATGTTTAGAGCTAGAGGAATCACGACAAAATGGAGGACCTTAGAGCGGCGGGAGGTAGAGAGAGAGAGAGAGAGAGAGAGAGAGAGAGGAAGAGAGGAGGAGGGAACAGAAGGGTGACGAGGTTTCCAAGAGGTACGGCCGAGGGGCAAGAGGAGTGGAAGGAGCGAGCGGCGACGGCACGGCGGGGAGGGAAGGAAGGTTAGGTGGTGGCGGGGTAGGAGGTAAGAACTCGATGGCGCACGGCGGTCGGTCGGAGAAGTGCATGGGGGATCGGGAGGCACGGACGCGCACCGCGAGGGGGCAGTTTTACTCACTACGTTGCGCTTCTGAACTCTCTGTGGCTTGGCCTCGGTTAACTGGCTCTCGTGTCACGCATATTTTCGTATGCGGCGGTCGGTGGCGCGGAGAAGTGAGAGAGAGAGAGAGAGAGAGAGAGAGAGAGAGAGAGAGAGAACACCGGCGGGGGGCGCGCGCGCGCTGCGCCTTCGATTAACAGCACCGATAAGCCAGAGAAGAGAGCGACGACACGCTACGTCATTCTGGCCGGTCGGAGCGAGCGCGCGTGTGACGTCGTCGTCGGCGTAGAGCGATCCGCGTAGCGATAAATTACGCACCTACGCGCGCGTGGTCTCACTCTTTCTCTCTTTCCTCTCATTCGCTCGCTGGTAGGAACGCGACGCGGCGCTGTGTGTCTAGGATTAAGCTTGTCGACCGCGTGCACGTACGTATCACCACGCAGGTTTTTCGCGTTCGTAGCCGCGAGAAAATCAGAGTGACGACGCGACAGAAGAGAACTGCGATCGACGACACTCGTCGAGTGCTCGAGAAAAGACTTTGGTTTCTTTTGAATATCGCGCGCGCGCGCGCGCTGTCCGTCGTGTGCCTGAAGTTACACAAGAGAGAAAGAGCGCGACCGCGACACAGTCGCGGGCGCAGCCTCCCCCTTCCGATGAATCGCCGAAAAATTCGGCTGGCAATTTAATTCATTCGGTCAGCGCGTCGCGGTCACGCGTGTCTCCTTCTTACATCGCTTCTTCGTTGATGGCTGCTTGTCGCGGTCTGGTTTAAATCGATGGCGCGCGTATTTTTGCTCGCACGCGACGCTCTCCTGACATTGTTTTATTATTTTTCTATTTGGAATGTACAGAGAGGAGCGAATTTTAAGAGAAGATTACGTATGTCCCCCCCCCTCCCGCCAGCGGGTCTACGAAGAATCACGCGATGAACATCACCACAACAGTCACGCTTATTCCATCCTTCATAATAAAATGATCTTTCTCGGGATGGTCGGGGAAGATTCAATCGGAAGAAAACTAGGTTAGTAGCGATGACTGATACTTATCTCATTTTTCCTACTTTTGCAACTTTACGAGCGAAATTGTGACGAGGCTATTTTTCGCCGACATTAACAAGTAGATACATACACAATGACGTCGATTTAAGTTTACGTCGAAGTTTACAAAGAGTTAATCCATTTTTCAAGAACACGTTGCTCGACCTGACAACTGACAAGCACCTGACGTTCGTTGCGAAATGTAAAAGATACTGAAAAGAACGCCCTCGCCCCGAGAAGTTCGCGAATCGATGTAAATATAAGACCCAGGCAATTGCTATTCGCATCCAATTTTGTATATAATTCATTGTATTTCATAGCCCGTAATTCAGTCTGCCCGTGGATAGTCCGAGTCACGTGACCGGTAGTAGTAATAGTAGTAGTAGTAATAGTAGTGTAGTAGTGGTAGTGGTAGTAGTAGTAGTAGTAGTAGTAGTAGTAACACACCGCGCTTCGACCTCGACTATGCAACAACGAGATGTTCTATCCCGTGGATTCGCGCATCGTACACGACCGGCACGAACGAACCTGCTGCGAGAGAGGACAGCAAACTTCCTTATCGATGGATCAGTGGCCGTGCCCGGAACTGGGCTAGAGGGCTGGCGGAGAGCGACAAGGAGGGAGAGAGAGAGAGAGAGAGAGAGAGAGAGAGAGAGAGAGAGAGAGAGAAGCGAACGGAGAATCTCGTCTCTCTACGCCGTCGAGATGGCACTGTGTATATGTACGCGCGTAGCAGAAGAATGCATGCATGTGCTATACATGTATGTGTGTGGGTATTGGGTGTGTGTGTGTGTCATACATATATACGTATATATACACATGTAGGGAACGACTCGTCGCACGCAAAAGGTGGTAGCGATGGCACAGCGTGTACGTATGTGTATATACGAACCCGGCAAATCGGAACATGTAGACTTTACTGTGCACTTCTGTAACCCTGGCGACCTGCCCCTGGCGTGGCCATAACCGCGAGGTCAGTCTGTTCACGAACGAACCGACGAAGTACACGGGGATACCGAACGTGTTGTACAGCGCGCGTGATATGTCCTGCGAGAGGCTCTCTGTCCTTCTGCGTCTCTCTCTCTCTCTCTCTCTCTCCCTGTTTCTCTATCGGTTCTTTTCGTCTTTGTCTCTCTTTGGCGCGCGCGTATCGCCGTGCGAAGTGTCCGTTCACTTCGTTCCTTTCTGGACGTGCTCGCGAATGTGGCGTGCGGCGCCGGATAAACAGTAACGACAGCGGCAGAACCAACGGCGAGAACGGCAGTGGTGACAACGACGACGACGGCAGCAGCAGCGACGGCGCCGAGGAATGCTGTCAATGAACACGACGACAAACGGCATTACGCATATAGCGCACGCTCTCTCTCTCTCTCTCTCTCTCTCTCTCTCTCTCTCTCTCTCTCTCTCTCTCTCTCTCTCTCTCTCTCTCTCTCTCTCTCTCTCTCTCTCTCTCTCTCTCTCTCTCTCTCTCTCTCTCTCTCTCTTCTCTCTCTCTCTCTCTCTCTCTCCTCTCTCTTACTCTCTCTCTCGTCTTCGTCCTCGGTTCTCTCGTCTCTCTCGTCGTTCTTCTCTCTTCTCCTCTCTCGTTCTTCTGCTCTTCTCTCTCTCTCCTCTCTCTCTCTCTCTTCTCTCTCTCTCTCTCCTCTCTCTCCTCTCTCGTTCTCTCTCTCTCTCTCTCTCTTCTCTTCTCTCTCTCTCTCTCTCTCTCTCTCTCTCTCTCCTCTCTCTCTCTCTCTCTCTCTCTCTCTCTCTCTCTCTTGCGTCTCCTCTCTCCAGTCTCTTCTCTCTCTTCTCTTCTCTCTTCTCGTCTCTCTCCTCTCTCTCTCTCTCTCTCTCTATCACTCTCTCTCTCTCTCTCTCTTCTCTCTCTCTCTCTCTCTCTCTCTCGTCCTTCTCTCTCTATTCTCTCCTCTCTCTCTCTCTCTCTCTCTCTCTCTCTCCTCTTCTCTCCTTCTCTCCGATCTCTCTCTCTCTCATTCTCTCTCTCTCTCCTCTCTCTTCTCTCTCTCTCTCTCTCTCTCTCTTCTCTCTCCTCTCTCTCTCTCTCTCTCTTTCCCGGCGGAATTGACGTTCGTCGTGCGATACGAGGAAAGGCGAGCCAACCCGGGCGTTGGGACTCACCGTATCGAAAGTGGAAACTGGGAGTGGGCGGTTTCGGAAGCTGGGGTGTCCGAAGCTAACCGTACCGGCGCCTTTGGGCATGGATTAAAATACTACTCCATTAACTTTACTTGTTAT